>NC_069502.1:475015788-475193288 GCF_027579735.1 Bombina bombina | reverse complement strand
AAACACACTTGGCCTTTTATAGTATAGGATGCTATTGACTGAGTAAGGTTTATGCACGCAATTGTGAGTCTGCGGCCATGGCTTTAGCACGCACCAGAGTTCAGAGGCGGTTCGATTTTTGTAAATTAAGATTTGCAAGCATTTGAAAAATTATGCATCCTGTGTTTGCAATGGGCCATGCTATTCTGCACAATTACCAGTTGCTGGGTAATATGCACACGCCCGCGGTATCAAGAAAAGTTCAAGGTTTTTTAACCATAACTCCTACAAATGGTTTACTCATTTAACTTCTATGTTTTCAATAAGTTTAATATGTATATAGTCAATAATCATTACTAAGGTGCTCACATAGGTCAGTGTTCTAGAAATTAAACAAACATCACAGCTCATATGTCCAATGTGGCTTATCAGGCCATTTTTGGCATTTTGATCACCAATGACTCTTTTTGCAGACTTTCCATTAGGGACATTTACTGAGAGGTTGTATTTTTAAGACTTTTTTATCTGTACAGCACAAACTAAAATCTAACGGACCAACAATATTACGGCTAGATTATGAGTCTTGCGTTAGGCTTAAAAAGCAGCGTTGGCTGCTTTTTAACGCCCGTGGTAATACGAGTCTTGCAGGTACAGGTGTACCGCTCACTTTTTTGGCCAGCCTCGGAAATACCGCAAATCCACTTATGTCAATTGCGTATCCTATTTTTTCAATGGGACTTGCATAGCGCCGGTATTACAAGTCTGCCAAAAAGTGAGTGGTAGACCCTCTCCTGTCAAGCCTGGTACCGCATTTTAAAGTCAGTAGTTAAGAGTTTTACACTACAACGCCGTAGCATAATACTCTTAACTAAAGTGCTAAAAAGTACACTAACACTCATAAACTACCTATTAAACCCTAACCCGAGGCCACCCCGCATCGCAAAAACTAAAATCATTTTTAACCCCTTATCTGCCAAACCGGACATCGCCGCCACTATAATAAATATATTAACCCCTAAACCGCCGCACTCCCATCTCGCAAACATTAGTTAAATATTATTAACCCCTAATCTGCCGTCCCTAACATCGCCGACACCTACCTACATTTATTAATCCTTAATCTGCCGCCCTAACGTCGCCGCCACTATATTAAAGTTATTAACCCCTAAATCTAAGTCTAACCCTAACCCCCCTAACTTAAATATAATTTAAATAAATCTAAATAAAATAACTATCGTTAACTAAATAATTCCTATTTAAAACTAAATACTTACCTATAAAATAAACCCTAAGCTAGCTACAATATAACTAATAGTTACATTGTATCTAGCTTAGGGTTTATTTTTATTTTACAGGCAACTTTGTATTTATTTTAACTAGGTACAATAGTTATTAAATAGTTATTAACTATTTAATAATTACCTAGCTAAAATAAAGACAAATTTACCTGTAAAATAAAGCCTAACCTAAATTACAATTACACCTAACACTACACTACAATTAAATTAATTACCTAAATGAAATACAATTAATTACAATTAAATAAAATTATCTAAAGTACAAAAACCCCCCACTAAATTACAGAAAATAATAAAGAAATTACAAGATTTTTAAACTAATTACACCTAATCTAATACCCCTAACAAAATAAAAAAGCCCCCCAAAATAAAAAAGCCCTACCCTACACTAAATTACAAATAGCCATTAAAAGGGCCTTTTGAGGAGCATTGCCCTAAAGTAATCAGCTCTTTGACCTGAAAAAAAAATTACAATCAACCCCCAACATTAAAACCCATCACACACACAACCAACCCTACTCTAAAACCCACCCAATCCCCCCTTAAAGAAACCTACCACATCTGAAGATCACCTTACCAGGAGACGCCTTCACCCAACTGGGCCGAAGTCCTCAACGAAGCCAGGAGAAGTTTTCATCCAAGCCATGCAAAGTGGTCCTCCAGACGGGCAGAAGTCTTCATCCAGATGGCATCTTCTATCTTCATCCATCCGGCGCGGAGCCGGTCCATCTTCAAGACATCCAACGCAGGACATCCTTTTCTTCCGATGGCTAAACACAGAATGAAGGTTCCTTTAAATGACGTCATCCAAGATGGCGTCCCTTCAATTCCGATTGGCTGATAGAATTATATCAGCCAATCGGAATTAAGGTAGAAAAAATCCTATTGGCTTTTTTTCTACCTTAATTGAAGGGATGCCATCTTGGATGACGTCATTTAAAGGAACCTTCATTCTGTGTTTAGCCGTCGGAAGAAGAGGATGCTCTGCATCAGATGTTTTGAAGATGGACCCGCTCTGCGCCGGATGGATGAAGATAGAAGATGCCGTCTGGATAAAGACTTCTGCCCGTCTGGAGGACCACTTCAACTGGGTTGGACGAAGACTTCTCCAGGCTTCGTTGAGGACTTTGGCCCGGTTGGGTGAAGATGTCTCCCGGTAAGGTGATCTTCAGGGGTTTAGTGTTAAGTTTTTTTAAGGGGGGATTGGGTGGATTTTAGAGTAGGGTTGGTTGTGTGGGTGGTGGGATTGTAATTTTTTTTTTCAGTTAAAAGAGCTGATTATTTTGGGGCAATGCCCCACAAAAGGCCCTTTTAAGGGCTATTTGTAAATTAGTGTAGGGCTTTTTTCTATTTTGGGGGGGATTTTTTATTTTGTTAGGGGGATTAGATTAGGTGTAATTAGTTTGAAAATCTTGTAATTTCTTTATTATTCTCTGTAATTTAGTGTTTGTTTGTTTTTTGTACTTTAGATCATTTTATTTAATTGTAATAAATTGTATTTAATTTAGGTAATTCATTTAATTGTAGTGTAGTGTTAGGTGTAATTGTAACTTAGGTTAGGTTTTATTTTACAGGTAAATTTGTCTTTATTTTAACTAGGTAGTTATTAAATAGTTAATAACTATTTAATAACTATTCTACTTAGTTAAAATAAATACAAAGTTGCCTGTAAAATAAAAATAAACCCTAAGCTAGATACAATGTAACTATTAGTTATATTGTAGCTAGCTTAGGGTTTATTTTATAGGTAAGTATTTAATTTTAAATAGGAATTATTTAGTTTATTGTAGTAATTGTATTTAGATTTATTTAAAGTATATTTAAGTTAGCGGGGGTTAGGGTTAGACTTAGGTTTAGGGGATAATAACTTTATTATAGTGGCAGCGACATTGGGGTGGCAGATTAGGGGTTAATAAATGTAGGTAGGTGGCGGTAATGTTAGGGATGGCAGATTACGCGTTAATAAAATGCTATGCGGGAGTGCAGCGGTTTAGGGGTTTATATATTTATTATAGTGGCAGCGGCATTGGGGGCAGCAGATTAGGGGTTAATAAATATAATGTAGGTGTCGGCGATGTTGGGGGCAGCAGATTAGGGGTTCATAAGTATAATGTAGGTGGTGGCGGTGTCCGGAGTGGCAGATTAGGGGTTAATAATATAATGAAGGTGTCGGCGATGTCGGGGCACAAGATTAGGGGTTAATAAGTGTAAGATTAGGGGTGTTTAGACTCGGGGTTCTTGTTAGGGTATTAGGTGTAGACATAACTTTTATTTCTCCATAGGAATCAATGGGGCTGCGTTAGGAGCTTTACGTTGCTTTTTTGCAGGTGTTAGTTTTTTTTTTCAGCTGGCTCTCCCCCATTGATTCCTATGGGGAAATCGTGCACAAGCATGTTTTACCAGCTCACTGCTAACGTAAGCAGCGCTGGTATTGAGGTGAGATGTGGAGCAAAATTTTGCTCTACACTCACTTTTTTTGCGGTTAATGCCGGGTTTGTAAAAACCTGTAATACCAGCGCTGTCTGTAAGTGAGCGGTGAGCATAAACTGCACAGCTTCTAACGCCAAACTCGTAATCTAGCCGTTAGTTTCTATTAGTGCAATAAATCTGTGGTGAGTCACTATTATCAATATCTAATAAATATGGTACATATAAGACTTTTTATCTGTACAGAACTGACTGAGATTAAATAATGAAGCAATGATATTACCCAATATTATTGGTATATTTATGCTTATTTGATTGCCTTATTGTTTTATTGTACACTATTTTACTGTCTATTATTTGACTGCCATCTTTTTATTTATTTAATTTATGAATTTGCCTCTGGGAGATGTCCCAATTTTAGTCTGACTTTAGATTTTAAGTTTATCTTAGCTACTGTGTGGTCTAATATTAATATAATAAATATTTCTGCTATCTTTAGCTTTATAGCACCCTATTTTTATATGTATTCCTGTTTGCTTTTGACTCAATAGAGGAGTTGGGTTTCTATGAGTGGTGTGATATCTAGAGCCTAGTCAATACTTTTAGTTGTTTAGTTATTTTTATAAGAGTTAAAAGTAAGTAGTTCTTAGTTTATAGGTTCGATTTTTAAATAGTTATTAGTTAGTAGTTCATAGTTATTAGAATAGATTTGTAAATAGTTAATAGCAAGTAGTTCATAGGTAGTAGGATATAAATGATAATAGTTGTTATTTTTGCATACCTTCATCCTTTGTTATTTCTTTCTGCTCAGATATGTAACCAATGACGCCATTCAATCAAGGCCATCTTAATGGCTAAGAGTTCACGATTACCCACATTGTAATTGCTCTCAGCAGGAGTAAAGCGTTTAGCTGGGAAAGAGGTCAATTTTGCAGTCATAAGGACGGTGGGGTGACAGCACGTCGGCTGCTTTTTTCTCAAACACATCTGTGAAGTCTGCATATACTGAGGGAAGGTTTGGAGGAGACTGTATACTGGATAAGGGGATGCGGAGCAGAGGAGTGACTTTAGCAAGGCAGGACTGGAAACAGGAGGAACCCCAGGAGTTTAGTTGTCCTTCAGCCCAGTCAAACTGTGGACTGCGTATATGAAGCCAAGGAAAACCAAGGATGACAGGCAGTGCTGGGGAATGAATGACCTCGAACTGCAGCTGTTTGGTATGAAGGACTCCCACTGTCAAGGTCAGGGGTGCTGACTCAAAATGGATCAACCCGGAACCAAGGGGGGTGCCATCCAGAGTAGTTATTTTGAGACAATATCTTTTCTTTCATGTAATTAGCAAGAGTCCATGAGCTAGTGACGTATGGGATATACCTTCCTACCAGGAGGGGCAAAGTTTCCCAAACCTTAAAATGCCTATAAATACACCCCTCACCACACCCACAATTCAGTTTTTACAAACTTTGCCTCCGATGGAGGTGGTGAAGTAAGTTTGTGCTAGATTCTACGTTGATATGCGCTCCGCAGCAAGTTGGAGCCCGGTTTTCCTCTCAGCGTGCAGTGAATGTCAGAGGGATGTGAGGAGAGTATTGCCTATTTGAATGCAGTGATCTCCTTCTACGGGGTCTATTTCATAGGTTCTCTGTTATCGGTCGTAGAGATTCATCTCTTACCTCCCTTTTCAGATCGACGATATACTCTTATATATACCATTACCTCTGCTGATTCTCGTTTCAGTACTGGTTTGGCTTTCTACAAACATGTAGATGAGTGTCCTGGGGTAAGTAAATCTTATTTTCTGTGACACTCTAAGCTATGGTTGGGCACTTTATTTATAAAGTTCTAAATATATGTATTCAAACATTTATTTGCCTTGACTCAGAATGTTCAACTTTCCTTATTTTTCAGACAGTCAGTTTCATATTTGGGATAAATGCATTTGTTTCAATCATTTTTTCTTACCTTAAAAAATTTGACTTTTTCCCTGTGGGCTGTTAGGCTCGCGGGGGCAGAAAATGCTTCATTTTATTGCGTCATTCTTGGCGCTGACTTTTTTGGCGCAAATTTTTTTTTTCTGTTTCCGGCGTCATACGTGTCGCCGGAAGTTGCGTCATTTTTTGCCGTTTTTTTGCGTCAAAAATGTCGGCGTTCCGGATGTGGCGTCATTTTTGGCGCCAAAAGCATTTAGGTGCCAAATAATGGCGCTAAAAAATATGGGCGTCATTTTTGTCTCCACATTATTTAAGTCTCATTATTTATTGCTTCTGGTTGCTAGAAGCTTGTTCACTGGCATTTTTTTCCCATTCCTGAAACTGTCATTTAAGGAATTTGATCAATTTTGCTTTATATGTTGTTTTTTTTCTTTTACATATTGCAAGATGTTCCACGTTGCAACTGAGTCAGAAGATACTTCAGGAAAATCACTGCACAGTGCTGGAGCTACCAAGCTAAGTGTATCTGCTATAAACTTTTGGTATCTGTTTCTCCAGCTGTTATTTGTATTGCATGTCATGTCAAACGTATTAATGCAGATAAAATTTCCTTTAGTACTGTTACATTACCTGTTGCTGTTCCGTCAACATCTAATTTTCAGAGTGTTCCTGATAACATAAAAGATTTTATTTTTTAAATCCATTAAGAAGGCTATGTCTGTTATTTCTCCTTCTAGTATACATAAAAGTCTTTTAAAACTTCTCTTTTTTCAGATGAATTTTTAAATGAACATCATCATTCTGATACTGATAATGGTTCTTCTGGTTCAGAGGTTTCTGTCTCAGAGGTTGATGCTGATAAATCTTTGTATTTGTTCAAGATGGAATTTACTCGTTCTTTACTTAAAGAAGTGTTATTTGCATTAGAAATAGAGGATTCTGGTCCTCTTGATACTAAATGTAAACGTTTAAATAAGGTTTTTAAATCTCCTGTAGTTATTCCAGAAGTGTTTTATCTCCCTGATGCTATTTCTGAAGTAATTTCCAGGGAATGGAATAATTTGGGTAATTTATTTACTCCTTCTAGACGTTTAAGCAAATTATATCCTGTGCCATCTGACAGATTAGAGTTTTTTGGGACAAAAATCCCTAAGGTTATGGGGCTGTCTCTACTCCTGCTAATGTACTACTATTCCTACGGCAGATAGTACTTAATTTAAGGATCCTTTAGATAGGAAAATTGAATCCTTTCTAAGAAAAGCTTCCTTATGTTCAGGTAATCTTCTTAGACCTGCTATATTTTTAGCGGATGTTGCTGCAGCTTCAACTTTTGGTTAGAAGCTTTAGCGCAACAAGTAACAGATCATAATTTTATAGCATTATTATTATTCTATAACATGCTAATAATTTTATTGGTGATACCATCTTTTGATATCATTAGAGTTGATGTCAGGTATATGTCTCTAGCTATTTTAGCTAGAAAAGCTTTATGGATTAAACTTGGAATGCTGACATATCTTCTAAGTCAACTTTGCTTTCCCTTTCTTTCCAGGGTAAATAATCATTTTCGTTCCTTTCCTCACAGCAAGGAACAAAAGCCTGATCCTTCATCCTCAGGAGCGGTATCAGTTTGGAAACTATTTCCAGTTTGGAATATATCCAAGCCTTATAGAAACCTATAGCCAGCTCCTAAGTACCTATGAAGGTGTGGCCCTTATTCCAGCTCAGCTGGTATGGGGCAGATTACGTTTTCTTCAAAGAAATTTGGATCAATTCCGTTCTTAATCTCTGGTTTCAGAAACATTGTTTCAGAAAGGTACAGAATTGGCTTCAAGTTAAGGCCTCCTGCTAAGAGATTCTTTTCTTTCCCGTGTCCCAGTTAACACAGCAAGGCTCAGCATTTCTGAAATGTGTTTCAGATCTAGAGTTGGCTGGAGTATTTATGCCAGTTCCAGTTCTGGAACAGGGGCTGGGGTTTTATTTTATCTCTTCATTGTACCAAAGAAGGTCAATTCCTTCAGACCAGTTCCGGATCTATCATTATTGAATCGTTATGTTAGGATACCAACATTCAAGATGGTTACTGTAGGACTATCCTGCCTTTTGTTTAGCAAGGGCATTATATGTCTACAATAGATTTACAGGATGTGTATCTGCATATTCTGATTCATCCAGATCACTTTTAGTGTCTGAGATTCTCTTTTTAGAAAAGCATTACCAGTTTTGTGGCTCTACTGTTTGGCCTAGCCTCAGTTCCAAGAATTTTTTTCAAAGGTTCTCGGTGCCCTTCTTTCTGTAATCAGAGAATAGGGTTTTGGTATTTCCTTATTTGGACGATATCTTGGTACTTGCTCAGTCTTCTCATTTTCGAAGAATCTCATACGAATCGATTTGTGTTGTTTCTTCAAGTTCATGGTTGGAGGATCAATTTACCAATCAGTTCATTGATTCCTCAGACAAGGGTAACCTTTTTAGGTTTCTAGATAAATTCAGTGTCTATGACTCTGTCCTTGTCAGACAGGAGAAGTTTAACATTGATATCAGCTTGTCAAAACCTTCAGTCACAATCATTCCCTTTGGTAGCCTTATGCATGGAAATGTTGGGTCTTAGGACTGCCGCATCAGATGCGATCTCCTTTGCTCGTTTTCACATGCGACCTCTTCAGCTCTGTATGCTGAACCAATGGTGCAGGGATTACTCAAAGATATCTCAATTAATATCTTTAAACCGATTTTACGACACTCTCTGACATGGTGGACAGATCACCATCGTTTAGTTCAGGGGGCTTCTTTGTTCTTCCGACCTGGACTATAATCTCAACAGATGCAAGTCTTACAGGTTGGGGAGCTGTGTGGGGGTATCTGATGGCACAAGGGGTTTGGGAATCTCAGGAGGTGAGATTTCCGATCAATATTTTGGAACTCCGTGCAATTTTCAGAGCTCTTCAGTCTTGGCCTCTTCTGAAGAGAGAGTTGTTCATTTGTTTTCAGATAGACAATGTCACAACTGTGGCATACATCAATCATCAAGGAGGGACTCACAGTCCTCTGGCTATGAAAGAAGTATCTCGAATTTTGGTTTGGGCGGAATCCAGCTCCTGTCTAATCTCTGCGGTTCATATCCCAGGTATGGACAATTGGAAAGCGGATTATCTCAGTCGCCAAACGTTGCATCCGGGCGAATGGTCTCTTCACCCAGAGGTATTTCTTCAGATTGTTCAAATGTGGGAACTTCCAGAAATAGATCTGATGGCTTCTCATCTATACAAGAAACTTCCCAGGTATCTGTCCAGATCCCGGGATCCTCAGGCGGAGGCAGTGGATGCATTATCTCTTCCTTGGAAGTATCATCCTGCCTATATCTTTCCGCCTCTAGTTCTTCTTCCAAGAGTAATCTCCAAGATTCTGAAGGAATGCTCATTTGTTCTGCTGGTAGCTCCGGCATGGCCTCACAGGTTTTGGTATGCGGATCTTGTCCGGATGGCCTCTTGCCAACCGTGGACTCTTCCGTTAAGACCAGACCTTTTGTCTCAAGGTCCTTTTTTCCATCAGGATCTGAAATCCTTAAATTCAAAGGTATGGAGATTGAACGCTTGATTCTTGGTCAAAGAGGTTTCTCTGACTCTGTGATTAATACTATGTTACAGGCTCGTAAATCTGTATCCAGAGAGATATATTATAGAGTCTGGAAGACTTGTATTTCTTGGTGTCTTTCTCATCATTTTTCTTGGCATTCTTTTAGAATACCGAGAATATTACAGTTTCTTCAGGATGGTTTAGATAAGGGTTTGTCCGCAAGTTCCTTGAAAGGTCAAATCTCTGCTCTTTCTGTTCTTTTTCACAGAAAGATTGCTATTCTTCCTGATATTCATTGTTTTGTACAAGCTTTGGTTCGTATAAAGCCTGTCATTAAGTCAATTTCTCCTCCTTGGAGTTTGATTTTGGTTCTGGGGGCTCTTCAAGCTCCTCCATTTGAACCTATGCATTCATTGGATATTAAATTACTTTCTTGGAAAGTTTTGTTCCTTTTGGCCATCTCTTCTGCCAGAAGAGTTTCTGAATTATCTGCTCTTTCTTGTGAGTCTCCTTTTCTGATTTTTCATCAGGATTAGGCGGTGTTGCGAACTTCTTTTGAATTTTTACCTAAGTTGTGAATTCCAACAACATTAGTAGAGACATTGTGGTTCCTTCATTATGTCCTAATCCTAAGAATTCTAAGGAGAAATCGTTGCATTCTTTGGATGTTATTAGAGCTTTGAAATATTATGTTGAAGCTACTAAGTCTTTCCGAAAGACTTCTAGTTTATTTGTTATCTTTTCCGGTTTTAGAAAGGCCAGAAAACTTCTGCCATTTCTTTGGCATCTTGGTGGAAATCTTTAATTCATCTTGCCTATGTTGAGTCGGGTAAGACTCCACCTCATAGGATTACAGCTCATTCTACTAGGTCAGTTTCTACTTCCTGGGCGTTTAGGAATGAAGCTTCGGTTGTTCAGATTTGCAAAGCGGCAACTTGGTCCTCTTTGCATACTTTTACCAAATTCTACCATTTTGTTGTATTTTCTTCTTCTGAAGCAGTTTTTGGTAGAAAAGTACTTCAGGCAGCAGTTTCAGTTTGAATCTTCTGCTTATGTTTTTCATTAAACTTTATTTTGGGTGTGGATTATTTTCAGCAGGAATTGGCTGTCTTTATTTTATCCCTCCCTCTCTAGTGACTCTTGTGTGGAAAGATCCACATCTTGGGTAGTCATTATCCCATACGTCACTAGCTCATGGACTCTTGCTAATTACATGAAAGAAAACATAATTTATGTAAGAACTTACCTGATAAATTCATTTCTTTCATATTAGCAAGAGTCCATGAGGCCCGCCCTTTTTTGTGGTGGTTATGATTTTTTTGTATAAAGCACAATTATTCCAATTCCTTATTTTTTATGCTTTCGCACTTTTTTCTTATCACCCCACTTCTTGGCTATTCGTTAAACTGAATTGTGGGTGTGGTGAGGGGTGTATTTATAGGCATTTTAAGGTTTGGGAAACTTTGCCCCTCCTGGTAGGAATGTATATCCCATACGTCACTAGCTCATGGACTCTTGCTAATATGAAAGAAATGAATTTATCAGGTAAGTTCTTACATAAATTATGTTTTCTGCAGAAGAGGCAAGCTAGCTTGAATCATAAAATGGTGATCCAGAAAGTTTCCAGCCTACCCTGAATCAATAAAGGCTTAAGTGTGGACAGTATTCTGAAGGAAGGTAAGGATTACAGGTACCAGAATCCGAGAAGAGTGAGGGGATTTAGTAGTGATCATGCTTAGATGTAACCCAGTTTTATCCCCTAAGCATTGGATTTTCCCGACCGAATGTCACAATTCTTTAGTTGGTGGGTGTTTGATCCACAATAAAAGCATAGTCTCAATCTCCTACTTCTCTGTCTTTCAGACTATGAGGGTTTGAAGGAGGAGAGGTCCATGTGTTCCTCTATTGGGATAACTGGAGCTGTTGAAGGGGTAGAGGATACTGCAGAAACCGGACAAATAGAAGGATGGGTGGGATGGATCCTCAGAGTTCTGTCTCTCTCGGCTTGTCTCTCCTGGAAGCGAGAGTCCAGACTGATACAAAGCATTATAAAGTCATCCAAAGAAGAAGGAATATCACGATATGTAAGTTCATCTTTGATGCGTTCATGCAGACCCCTCCTAAATGCTGCCTTGAGAACACTGCTATCCCAAGTGGTTTCAAGTGCCAAGGTGCAAAACTCGATGGCAAATTGTGCCACAGTTCTATTGCCCTGGCGGAGATCCAGAAGAGAAAATTATGCAGCAGTGGTTCAGCCAGAAGTCCCAAAGGCAGAGATAATGCAGAAATGAAAGCATCAGCATCATGCAGGAGCGGAGCATTCTGTTCCAAAAGGGTAGAGACCCACGCTAGAGCCTTGTCTTTCAGTAAGGAAATGATATATGGTGCATAATAAGGCCAAGAGGGGGGTTAGAGAGCTGTTTGGGGGGATCAGGGAGGTTGGGGGCTAAGGGGGATCCTACAGAGCAGAATTATCATTTTTTATTTTTTTTAAATCCCCAAAAAACTCTTATTTTAGTACTGGCAGACTTACTGCCAGTACTTAAGATGGCAGGGACAATTGTGGGGTGGGGGAGGGAAGAGAGCTGTTTGGGAGGGATCAGGGGGTGTGATGTGTCATGTGGGAGGTTGATACCTACACTAAAGCTAAAATTAACCCTGCAAGCTCCCTACAAGCTCCCTAATTAACCCCTTCAATGCTGGGCATTATACACGTGTGGTGCGCAACGGCATTTAGCTGCCTTCTAATTACCAAAAAGCAAAGCCAAAGCCATATATGTATGCTATTTCTGAACAAAGGGGATCCCAGAGAAGCTTTTACAACCATTTATGCCATAATTGCACAAGCTGTTTGTAAATAATTTCAGTGAGAAACCTAAAATTGTGAAAAATGTAACGATTTATTTTTATTTGTTAGCATTTGGCGGTGAAATGGTGGCATGAAATATACCAAAATGTGCCTAGATCAATACTTTGGGTTGTCTACTACATTATACTAAAGCTAAAATAAACCCTAAAAGCTCCCTACAAGCTTCCTAATTAACCCCTTCAATGCTGGGCATAATACATGTGTGGTGCGCAGTGGAATTTTGCGGCCTTCTAAATACCAAAAAGCAATGCCAAAGCGATATATCTCTGCAATTTCTGAACAAAGGGGATCCCAGAGAAGCATTTACAACCATGTATGCCATAATTGCACAAGTTGTTTGTAAATAATTTCAGTGAGAAACCTAAAGTTTGTGAAACAATTTGTGAAAAAGTGAACATTTTTTTTTATTTGATCGCATTTGGTAGTGAAATGGTGGCATGAAATATACCAAAATGGGCCTAGATCAATACTTTGGGATGTCTTCTAAAAAAAATATATGCATGTCAAGGGATATTCAGGGATTCCTGAAAGATATCAGTGTCCCAATGTAACTAGCGCTAATTTTGAAAAAAAGTGGTTTGGAAATAGCAAAGTGCTACTTGTATTTATGGCCCTATAACTTGCAAAAAAAGCAAAGCACATGTAAACATTGGGTATTTCTAAACTCAGGACAAAATTTAGAAACTATTTAGCATGGGTGTTTTTTGGTGGCTGTAGATGTGTAACAGATTTTGGGGGTCAAAGTTAGAAAAAGTGTGTTTTTTTCAATTTTTTCCTCATATTTTATAAAAAAAATTATAGTAAATTATAAGATATGATGAAAATAATGGTATCTTTAAAAAGTCAATTTAATGGCGAGAAAAACGGTATATAATATGTGTGGGTACAGTAAATGAGTAAGAGGAAAATTACAGCTAAACACAAACGCTGCAGAAATTTAAAAATAGCCTTGGTCCCAAACGGACAGAAAATGGAAAAGTACTGTGGTCCTTAAGGGGTTAAAAATACAATGCATTCAAGATAATAAAAATTGATTAGTATGCAGTGAGTTAGTGTATGGTGAATTAATAGAAGGTATACAATAAAAAAAAATACAATATCATAATCATAGATACACAATTGATTGTGATATTGTATTTATTGTATACCTTCTATTAATTCACCATACACTAACTCACTGCATACTAATCAATGTTTTACTATTTTGAATGCATTGTATTTTTAAAGACCTTTTTATTTTCATATGTTATTAAATTAACTCTAACTATCTTTTAACATAATTCCATATATTTTATCTTATTAAATAGAATCGCCCCATTGATTTAGCTCTAGTGTCAGTTTATTTGGCCTTTTAGCGCAGGAAGATTTATGTATCTAATTACCTGTTAATATTTCCCTGGGGATAATATTAATCATCCTGTTTTCCTTGTGTTGACGTAGCTTCTTCCCCTCTAGTTTTCAGCGCTCTCTCATTTTCTACTTTTTGTAAACCACTAGAATGGTCAGGCAGGCAGGGTTTTGCAACGGTAAAGCAGTCCAAGGGTAAACCACTAGAATGGTCGGGAAGGCAGAGTCTGGCAACAGAGAGGCAATCCAGAACAATAGGGGTTAATCAAGCAGAGTGGTCAGACAAGCAGAGATCAGCAGGAGTATATCAATCCAGCAATTAAGGGGTTAACATGCAGATTGGTCAGACAAGCAGAGTTCAGCAGCAGTATAACAACAAAAACACCCAGGAGAACAGATAGTAACACCTATACTTGGGCACAGGTGAATGTAAGTGTAGTACTTAGATATTTACAGGGTTTGCGCCACAGGAGGAATACAGACTGGCATCAGGAAGGAGTGAGCATGCAGCGATGACGTCACAGCCGCAAGCAGACAGGAGCCGACTCCCCCCTAGGCGACGAGCAGCAAGCGCTGTGTCCCTAGCAACAGCTAGAGCGGTGCGACACATTGCACATGGAGTTTTGGCATGGGATTACAAGTTAAAAGTAGAAACATCTCTTGCTCGTGCCATTTTTGGGATTTTTTAACAATATCATAGAAAATCCCCTTGCGATAATATATGCTAACCCAAAAATGGCACGAGCAAGAGATGTTTCTACTTTCAACTTGTAATCCCATGCCAAAACACTAGGTGCAAGGTTAGCAATAGCAAAATTTCACCAGCGCAATTTATGACAATCTAGCCCTATATAAACTAAAAGTGTGTAACAACTGTACAGCAAACATCTAATCTCACACAAAAAAAAACACAGGAAAACCCTTATACAAGGGCCAGAAAAGGAGAGAAAAAAATAATTTGCCAGTAAAAAAATCTACTGCTTTTTGGAAATTCAGATATTTAAGGAGCATAACAGGAATGAGAAAACAGGCTTGACAAAGGCTCCGTAGTGAGCTGAAGCGCATTTTTCTCCTACTTTTGGTTGCTGAGAGATACCATACTTCAGGAAATACTGAAGACAAACATAGCTGAGGGCGGAATGTAGGACATACAGAGGATCTCGGTGGCTTTCTTCTGTGTACTCCATAAGGATCCCAGAGCTGTTTGCTAGGAGGTATAACAACCCACTTTTGGATAAAAATACTCGGAGCTCATGAATTACTAACATAAGGTAACAACTTTCTCTGTCTTCACTTTGCGTTGAAAATACAGCTGCTGAATTTTACTTGGAATTTTATATGGCAATCGGACTGACAGCTTGTGACCTGGTTCACTCTGCTTGGATACGCTTTGGTTCTTTTTAAACCAGCACTTACTCTGTCTGCAGCAGAGTTAAAGTTATCAGTTTTTATATCTGACTTTTATTCTGTATTTGATGGTTTTATTTTGCATTTGGCTACTAACCAATATTTATATGATAGATTATCCCTTTGAGTGTGCTACCACATATATTTAGTGTGCTATAAACTTATATTCTATGCGCTATAACATAATAAAGTTTTATATATATCTTTAACCCACTTATTATCAGTCTATTTACTGGTCTTATATGAGATCCATTGTATTTATTCGAGTTTATATGAAATTCCCTTTTGTTAATATTATAAGATTCTTTAGACATATTGATTATATATCATCCTATATCACACTTTTTAGACTGGTCTTTTAGGCGCCCACAATTATTTTTGTTTTAGGCTATATGTATTAGCAAGCACGTTGTCTATGCAAACATATTTTAAATATAGATCTATCTACTGTATGTTAAATATGAATGCTAAGTACCCAATTACCTTTTCTGATTCTAAAATTCCTGAATTTCCTATTGTTTTATTGCATGTTGGCTAATTATGCAATGATGCTGTATTTAATGGTCCTTTAAGCATCAGTGAAATGTTTCAGTTGATTACAAATGACTATGAATCCCACAGAAAGTTAGATATTCAGTAGCTAGATTTATAATTGGATACTTGTATTGATATTTAATTCAATTGTTTTGGTTGCTTCTTATTGGCTGTTTCCTTTTTTCTTCCAGCACGAACATGTGGCTCTAATCTTCAAGGTCCATCTGGAATTATTACATCACCAAATTATCCTGTCCAATATGAGGACAATGCACATTGTGTTTGGGTCATAACAAGTGCTAATCCAGAAAAGGTATGTTGGTATATTAACACATAACAAAATTTTAAACATTACTACACAAAGGGCCCCATTTAAAAAAGTCCAGATGGAAAAGGTTTTGCTTCCACAATACACTGCCTGCATTTAATATTTGCACAAGAAGCTGATTGTGTAATGCCACCCCCTTCTTGTGCATGGCAAATCACAGATGAGCAGGGGCTTTCAATTAACCTTGTCAATTACACCGGCCTAGTTCAGGCTGATTTTGTAGGCTGCCTTGTAGGATAGGATTGTAGGATAGGAATCAGCGGTCTGATGACTGCTGCTTCTTAAAGGGACACTGAACCCAAATTGTTTCTTTTGTGATTCAGATAGAGCATGACATTTTAAGCAACTTTCTAATTTACTCCTATTATCAAATGTTCTTTATTCTCTTGGTATCTTTATTTGAAATGCAAGAATGTAAGTTTAGATGCCGACCCATTTTTGGTGAACAACCTAGGTTGTCCTTGCTGATTGGTGGATAAATTCATCCACCAATCAAAAACTGCTGTCCAGAGGCCTGAACCAAGAAAAAAGCTTAGATGCCTTCTTTTTCATATAAACATAGCAAGAGAACAAAGAAAAATTAATAATAGGAGTAACTTAGAAAGTTGCTTAAAATTGCATGCTCTATCTGAATCACAAAAGAAATTTTTTGGGTTCAGTGTCCCTATAACTATTGGCTGCAGGCTTGCTCATGTGAGCTTGCATTGAAGATGCTACAAAACTGCATCAGCAGCCTGATCAATGGAACCCAAAATATCAACTTAATTGGATAACTATTTCCATATTTGTGTTATTTCCAAATAAAATGTTTTGACAGTTAAAAAGTTATTCAAACACTAATTAAAACATAATAATATTACTTGTTAAATGTTTATTACATATACCCTTGTGTCTACAGTATTGTGCATTTTTTCAAGTACCTGAACACTTAAAGCTGATGATTTTGATACCCACATAATGGAAAGTAAGGATTTATTTGATGGATTAAAACAAAATGGGAAATTCCTATATTAGAAATCCAGCATCTAGTATACTTTAGTGTTAATAGGACTGAAATAATCATGAATGGGTTTTGTGCTATGAAATGAATTGTCAATTATTTTCATCAATATATTAAATATATTAACAGTATAAAAGTATTTATTACTAATTAGCCACACCTCTGAATATACAATAGCATGTTTTCCTTTATTATTTTATATTAATTGCTAGACTAAGACATTTTTTTCCTTGTTTAAGTAATTAATGGGACTGTAAAGTTATAATTAGTCATTCATTTATCAGACAGACAATTTTGAACAGCTTTCCAGTTTACTTCTATTATTTAATTTGCTTCCTTATCTTGCTATCCTTTGCTGAAAGGTTTATCTAGGTAAGCTCAGGAGCAGCAAAGAACCTAGGTTCTAGCTGCTGATTGGTGGCTGCATATATATACCAATTGCCATTGGCTCATCCATGTATTCAGTCAGAAACCAGTAGTGGATTGCTGCTCCTTCAACAAATGATACCAAGAGAATGAAGCAACTTTGATAAAAGAAGTAAATTGGAAAGTTGTTTAATATTGTATGTTCTACCTGAACCATGAAAGAAAATGTTAGTGTTTATGTCCCTTTAAGTAAAGCTATATTTATTCTTTACCTGAACTTGCTTCTGTTTTGTGAAAACAGTTTTTTATACATTTTTATGTGGTGCCTAAGATTATTATTTGCAACAAAGTGACTGCAAAAGAGAAGTAATTTACAGATTTTTTTTCAGAAACATTCACAAGATTATAATTTAATTTTTCCCTGTCCTTCTTATTTAAACCTTGACATTTTTAGGCTATTGTTAGCACATGTATTATGAAAAGAATGGTTGACTTCCTTTAGTGTATTAATTGTTTTGACTATAATGAAAATACATTTTCTAGACTTACAATAGCATCATTATTCCTTATAATAATTCTGCATCTCTCATATTTTTTTTTTAAAGCATAATTACCTTTGAACAGCAAGACTTACTACAGCTCTATGGTGTTATTGTATTAATATTTTTATTAAGAAAATTAATTAAGGGGACAGTCTATTCAAAATGAAACTTTTATGATTTAGCTAGGACATGCAATTTTAAACAACTTTCCAATTTACTTTTATCATAAAATTTACTTTGTTCTCTTTGTATTCTTTGGTGAAAGCTAAATATAGGTAGTCTTTTTCTTTCTTGAAGGCCGCCTCTTATCTCAGTGCATTTTGACAGTTTTCACAGCTAAATAGCGCTAGTTCAAGTGTGCCATATAGATAACATAGAGCACACTCCCAAATAGTTACTTATTAGAGGGCACTGATTGGCTAAAAGGCAAGTCTGTCAAAAGAACTGAAATAAGGGGGGGCAGTCTGCAGAGGTTTAGATACAAGGTAATCACAGAGATAAAAAGTATATTAATATAACCATGCTGGTTATGCAACACTGGGTAATAAAGGGATTATCTATCTTTAAAAAAAAAAATCAAATTCTGGAGTAGACTGTCCATTTCATTATAATATTTTTAAGAAATATTTTTCTCAAAAAATTTGTTTATTGATTATATAGTTGACTGACCTTTTATATCAATAAAAAAGAACAGCATGAACCAAAAATGTAATTCCAGTTACTATGCTAAAAAAGTATAGTACCCATTTTAACATTATTACTATTATTATTATTATTATTATTATTATTATTAATAATAAAGTGACAGTCTTCTCCAGATTTTGTATTGTTTAAAAAGACAGATAATACCTTTATTACCCATTCCTTAGTTTAGCATAATCAACACGGTTATATTAATATACTTTTTACCTCTGTGATTACCTTGTATCTAAGCCTCCACGGACTGCCCCCTTTGTTTAGTTCTTTTAAAGGACTTGCATTTTAGCCAATCAGTGCTGGCTCAGAAATAACTCCACGGGAGTGAGCACAATGCTGTCTATATGGCGCACATGAACTAGAGCTGTCTAGCTGTGAAAAACAGTCAAAATGCACTGAGATAAGAGGCGGATATCAAGGGGTTTGAAATTAGCATATGAGCCTACCCAGATCTAGCTTTCATCAAAGTATACCAAGAGAACAAAGCAAATTTGATGATAAAAGTAAATTGGAAAGTTGTTTAAAATTACCAGAGATGTAGACTGGAGTCCTATTACTTGGACTTGACTTGGACTCAAGTCATAAATTTGAGGATTTGTGACTTAACTCAACATAATCAAAGAAGACTTGGGACTTGACTTAGACTTTGACAGCAATGAGACTCGAGACTTGACTTGGACTTGAGTCCTATGACTTGCCAAGTCTTTATACATTCTAAAGGTCAGAGTTGTGACCTAGGATGTTCCCTGAAGAATGACAAAAAAAATAACATTTAAAATACCTAACTCCCTTTTGTTTTAATTACTCCCCAAGATATTTATTTTTGTTTGTTTTTAACTGGGACTAATACTCAGAGAGAGACGCTCCCTGCTGCTGTTTTGTTTGTTTTATAAAAAAAATTATAATTTTTTTTTTATAATTTTT
The DNA here is from genome assembly GCF_027579735.1 of Bombina bombina. Taxonomy (NCBI): domain Eukaryota; kingdom Metazoa; phylum Chordata; class Amphibia; order Anura; family Bombinatoridae; genus Bombina; species Bombina bombina. The sequence goes on along the minus strand of NC_069502.1, from coordinate 475,174,064 downwards.
TTTTTTTTATGTGAAAGTTCATTTTTCATTTTTTATTACAGAGCTCTGTGAATGCATGTGCATTATTATTATAGTTTTATGGTCTAATTGAGATAGAACCATTCCCTGATTGATTCCTATATTTGGGGTTTTAAAATCTGCATATCCATATTCATTAAATATTTACATTAATCAAAATCGATCTTGTGATTTATCTGACCTATGACCTATTTTATCACTTTAATAATATTAATATATTAGAGGAATTTATATTTTTTTATTTGATCACATACGGCTAGATTACGAGTTGTGCGTTAGGGTAAAAAAGCAGCGTTAAGAGGTCCTAACACTGCTTTTTTATGCCTGCTGGTATTACGAGTCTTCAAGGTTTAGGGTCACCGCACACTTCTTTGGCCTTACCGCAAAACGACTTAAGTAAACTTCGTAAAGTCTTTTTTCTATTGGACTTCCATAGCGCTGATATTACGAGTCTGTCCTGGGAGGCCAAATGTGAGTGGTACACCCTACCCTGTCAAGAGTCCTAACGCATTTAATAGTCAGTAGTTATGAGTTTTATGGTACAACGCCGTAGCATAAAACTCATAACTAAAGTGCTAAAAAGTACACTACCTAGTTAAAATAAATACAAACTTGCCTGTAAAATAAAAATAAACCCTAAGCTAGATACAATGTAACTATTAGTTATATTGTAGTCATCTTGAGGTTCATTTTACAGGTAAGTATTTAGTTTTAAATAGGAATAATTTAGTTAATGATAGGAATATTTATTTAGATTTATTTAAATTATATTTAAGTTAGGGGGTGTTAAGTTTAGAGTTAGACATAGGTTTAGGGGTTAATAACTTTAATATAGTGGCAGCGACGTTGGGGGTGGCAGATTAGGGGTTAATAATATTTATCTAATGTTTGCAAGGCAGGAGTGCAGCGGTTTAGGGGTTAATATGTTTATTATATAAGTGAAGGTATAAAAATATGTGCAACAGGGGAGCGCTAAAATAACCCCCAAAAAGCTTAAGGTGGGATCCAAAGGTTAAGAAGGAATAAAATTACATAAAAGACCACATAAAATTATATAATTAATGGATATAAGAGGTAACTACATATAAGAGGTTATTTCATTATATACAGAGTAGTAGGGTTATGGCAATAGTCTGACTATCTCAAAATACAAATAGTAAAATCCTAAAAGATGGTTCCTTTACAGACAGAAATGTGTATGTTATACAGATTAAAAAATAGAAAAACCTTGACGGTTATACCTAATTTAATTTGATATATATAAAATAAACAATATAAAATATACAATAAAAATATATAAACAATGTCCCAATAAGATTAGATTAAGTCCAAAATAGTCCAGTTGGATCCAATACAGTTAGTGTCCCAAAATGTCCAGAGAAGATGATATCCAGTGAGATGAGATGTACAAAAATTTGAACGGATAAATGAGAAAAACGTGAAAAAAATTGTGAAAATATTGAAAAAAATTAGAAGAAAAAGGTAAAAATTTTGAGATAAAGAATGAAAAATATAAGTGATAAAAATATGTGAAAAAATATATATGTAAAAATTAATAAAAAAAAGTGTGAAAAATGTGTAAAAATGTGTAAAAAGTGTGTGTGAAAAAATGTGTAAAAAATTTGAAAAAAAGTGGTATGAAAAAAATAGTGCGTGAAAAAAAGTGTGGGGAGATGTGGCCAATAAAACAGGTGTACACCCGGTACAGTGGTACAGAAAAAATATAAAAAATAATGAGAAAAAGAACCCTATTTGCGAACCTATAGATGGGCGTATAGGAAGGCATTTTCTGGGATTCCTGCCCAGCAGGCGCAGACCTGGTCCTATACAAGCATTACATAGACGACATCCTAATATTCATCACTATAAATGTGATGAATAGTAACACTAAAAATCTGAAGTTCACATATGAACTAAGTAGGACCAACATTCACTTTTTGGATTTAAATATCACCATCGATAAAGGACAGGTTTTAACTTCAACCTATTTCAAAACAATTGACTGTAGTAATTATATCCATCAAATGAGTTGTCACCATCATAGATGGAAGTCAAACATCCCAAAAGGACAACTCACGAGAGAATAAGGAAGAATTGCTCCGATCCTAAAAAATGGAAGGAACAATCACAAATTCTCAAAGAGAGGTTCCTAGAGAGAGGTTATGATGCAAATATCATTGATAAAACAATTCAGGAGGTTGAAAATATGGAAAGAGAATCCCTACTTCTATACAAAGACAAAAAACAAGATGAAAGTACAACTTTAACAGTACCTTTCATCAAAGAATATAGCGAAAACAAATTTGTAATAGAAAAAATTATAAAAAAGCACTGGCACTTTTTTAAAGAGGATAGTATTATTGGGAAGAATCTAAGTGAATCACCCCAATTCATTTACGAAAAACAAGGAACCTAAAAGCAATTATTGCACCGAGTGTGCCTAATGTATCTAAAAATAAAATAAGAGATGTCTTTGGTAAACAGCTGAAAGGATTGTTCCCATGCTATTCATGCAAGGCCTGTAAGCATGGTAAAAAAACCACACACATTTAAATCTATGGTCATGAAGGAATCCTTTGTTATGAAAGATACCATTAGATGTCAGGATACAGGTGTAATATACCTGATTGAGTGTGGATACGGACTTCAGTATATAGGCCAGACATCTAGGAAACTTAAAGCTAGAATACATGAACATCTTCCCAAGATCAAATGGAAGAAAGAAGATTTTCCCATATATAAGCACTTTAAGGAAACACATAAAAGTAGTAGTGCTAGCCTTAAATACATGGGTATATGTAAATCCATGAAGAATTGGAGAGGAGGGGATTTTGAAAAGCAACTTCTAAAATGGAATCCAAATGGATTTTCAATTTAGATTGTTCATTCCCCAAGGGTCTTAATAGCAGTGTGGAAAATCTTCCAACTACTTTGATAACTTCCTTTAAGAACCAATCCCCTCCTAACAATATCATACATAGAACACTACACTATTATTAGATGGTTCAACTTTTTGATCTGGAAGTTATTCACCTAACTTATCTTAAATTTCCTTCCATTTCAGAGTAACCAATATTATGTATAGTAATCTATTTTTAATATTACCATAATAGCATTTAACATACGTATTCGTTTTATTTTAGATAATTTTTTGGGAGTTTCTTAATATGAGTCTGAAATGTTATTCTTCCCACTTCAAGAATAAACCTCCTTTGAAGCATATATCTTACATTGAGTTATGTTTATGGATTTTACCTTGCTATACCTTTTAACAGATCTAATTTGTTTGTGTGGCATATTCGGATCTCTGGACAAACTGATTTTTTAGCTGTACCTACCTGTCTAATTTTTTAATTTTTTAGCTTTAGTTACTTTTCTAAATTTTACCTTTGTCCTTTATCATTCCTCAAAGCATTTTTATGCTGTGTTTTTATGTTTTTAAAGTATTTATCCTTCTGGCCACTTCGATATCATATTATCAGATTTTTGTTCTAATTTTATTGTAGTTCTATTATTGTACTTTTTTTTACCTGAATTTTATTATATAATTATGTATTTTAAACTATGCCACACATAATCTGCTCAGTGGCAAAAACTGTCATCTTTGTTTTAGACTTCTAGGTTGTCATTATTTAGCAATTATGTTTTATTCAAGACATAGAAACCAAATGCATTAGAGATACTACTCCCAGCTGTTTATATTTTAAAATCTGAGCCACTGATATCTATCACTAACTATTTATTTTTGTATTTATCTGTCAAAATTTCCCAATCATTGTCCTCCATAAGAATACACCATATAGGCTAACATCAAACAAGATAATACTATCCACCACTATTACACATCCGTCCGTTTCTTTTAATGGACTAACAAATAGCTGATATTATTCAACACTACTGCATCAAATCCGCTCTCCAATAGTTACCCTGGCAACCAAATGGGTAAACAGTATTGTGCAATTCCGGAAGTAAAAACGTAGGGTGTCATGTAATTTCCGGTTACACATTTACAAACGGCCAGTATGTAGCGTGGAGGCGATATGTAGTGTGGTGGAAATCCGGAAGTGACGATACAGGATGTTGCGTAACTTCCGGTCACTTCCAGTCACGTGGTACACACGAATAATGCCAACCAGGGTGAGTTTTGGAGGCGGAAGTTACTGTTAACATTACATCAGTCACTACTTCCGGTTCATACTTGCTATTACACGGCACCAAGTGGAAAATGTTTGGCGCGAAAGTCCAGCGAATTACATTTGCTGGCTACCTGTATTTAAGGTATGTAAACACAACAAGCCGGTATTAGTCTTGAGAAAGGTCCCAGGAGAGGACAGAAATGCGTAGACATTGAAATTTATCACTGATATCACGGCTCAGATTTTATTGGTAAGCTCAATACCTATTTTCTACTTGGCTATTAGCTTTATTGCACTATGTCTGTTTATCTTCTTCTAGGGCTTGAATTTCACTTGCGGCCTTGACTTGTGAATCTTGCTTGTGGATTTCCCCTCAGAAGAGAGCTTTAATTATCTGAACATTTAACATCACCTGACTATAAGATTAGGATCTCTTTTCTTCTGCATTACTTTTTGGACTACTGTTTTAGGGATTATTAACCTTTTTGGATAGACAGTGTGTTATAGCAACCCATCCCTCAAATAGGGTTCTTTTTCTCATTATTTTTTATATTTTTTCTGTATCACTGTACCGGGTGCACACCTGTTTTATTGGCCACATCTCCCCTCACTTTTTTTCACATATTTTTCACGCACTATTTTTTTTCATACCACTTTTTTTCAAATTTTAACACATTTTTTCACACACATTTTTTACACATTTTTACACATTTTTCACACTTTTTTTTATTATTTTTTACATATATATATTTTTTCACATATTTATTTCACATATTTTCATCACTTATATTTTTCATTCTTTATCTCAACATTTTTATCTTTTTCTTCTCATTTTTTTCAATTTTTTCACAATTTTTTTCACGTTTTTCTCATTTATCCGTTCAATTTTTTGTACATCTCATCTCACTGGATATCATCTTCTCTGAACATTTGGGACACTAACTGTATTGGATCCAACTGGACTATTTTGGACTTAATCTAATCTTATTGGGACATTGTTTATATATTTTTATTGTATATTTTTATTGTATATTTTATATATATCAAATTAAATTAAGTATAACCGTCAAAGGTTTTTCTATTTTTTAATCTGTATAACATACACATTTCTGTCTGTAAAGGAACCATCTTTTAGGATTTTACTATTTGTATTTTGAGATAGTCAGACTATCGCCATAAGCCTACTACTCTGTATATAATGAAATAACCTCTTATATGTAGTTACCTCATATCCATTAATTATATAATTTTATGTGTTATTTTATGTAATTTTATTCCTTCTTAACCTTTGGATCCCAACTTAAGCTTTCCTAACCTCCTTTTTGGGGGTTATTTTAGCGCTCCCCTGTTGCACATATTTTTATACTTAACCTTTGAGATCTGGTTGAGAGATCTCGCTTTCTTTGGGAGGAGCTTGAGTGGTAGCTTTATTGGCGCTGGAAATACCCATTAGTTACATTAATAAGTGTAGGTAGTTGGTGGCAACATTGGGGGCGGCAGATTAGGGGTTAATAAATATAATGTAGGTGTCGGCAAAGTTGGGGGCAGCAGATTAGTGGTTCATAATTATAATTTAGGTGGCGGCGGTGTCCGGAGCAGCAGATTAGGGGTTATTAATATAATGTAGGTGTCGCCAAAGGTTGGGGCAGCAGATTAGGGGTTCATAAGTATAATGTAGGTGGCGGCGGTGTCCAGAGCAGCAGATTAGGGGTTAGTAATATAATGTAGGTGCCAGCGATGTCGGGGGCGGCAGATTAGGGGTTAATAAGTGTAAGATTAGGGGTATTTAGACTCGGGGTTCATGTTAGGGTGTTAGGTGTAATTTTTTATTTCCCCATAGGAATCAATGGGGCTGCGTTAGTGAGTTTTACGCTGCTTTTTTGCAGGTGTTAGGTTTTTTTCAGCCGGCTCTCCCCGTCGATTCCTATGGGAAAATCGTGCACAAGCACGTTACACCAGCTTACCGCTGACTTAAGCAGCACTGGTATTGGAGTGCTGTAATGAGCAAAATTTTGCTCAATGCTCACTTCTTGTCTTTTAACAACAGGTTTCTGAAAACTCGTAATACCAGCACTGCATGTAAGTGAGCGGTGAGAGAAAACTGCTCTTTAGCACCGCATAGCCTCTAACGCAAAACTCGTAATCTAGGTGATAGTTATTTATGAATTTTATTATGATATATTTGCATGAGCTTTAACTAATTTTTGGCTTCCTGTCCCTGCCTTTTAAAGGGACATTCCGGTCAATGTTTAAATGCACACAGATAAATTACATCTTCGAATAGAAACATATGTGCAATATACATGAATTGTTAAAAATGCTTGTAAAAGTTACCACTGTGTTAGTGTTAACTGAGGCAACAAGATTGATATTCTCAAGGCACGCCAGCATTTTAAATACTTCAGCTGCATGGTGGGGTTAAATACTTCAGCTGCATGGTGGGGTTAAATACTTCAGCTGCATGGTGGGGTTTGAATCATGTCCTAAATAAAAAAATTAAGTCATTAGCAGATTATATAAAAAAACCTTAGGGTCTCTTTAAGCAAGTAATGTGTTTTGAAATGCTGCTGCAAAAGGCATATTTAAATGCATTTTTGAAACAGCCCATACATGTTTATTACGAATATGTTTGTATTCAAAGATGTAATTCTCCTATGTACATATACATCACTATTTAAAGTGGCCATAAGGGTCTTGGCAGTGCCTGCTTCTAGAGCTCAGATGGAGCGTGTTTTCAGCCATGGAGGCATCATACTACGGCCGCATTGAACACAAATGTCTAATAGACTTTTGGCATTTTAATCTTTTGCAACCCTAATAGGGTTCAAAGAATATAACGCTAACTCACATTAAATCTCTCACAAAGTATGAACACACAGCATCCTTCATTTACTTGGGTTTTGGTTACTTGGCGCCTGTGTTCAATATAATTTTGTTACTCTAATTTACCAATAAATTCTGTTTTTTGACTGTTTGTCCTTATGTCACAAACTCAAATTTTAAATCTCACATGAAATTGGAAGACATAAACATATTTTAAACACCTTCCTGATATGAATTAATATACATTATGTACATTAATCAATACTCCTATGCTATATTATGCAAAGACTTGCCTTTGTTGACTCAAGATTTGACTTGGGACATGCCTGTCTTAACTCAGTACTTGACTTGGACTTGCTTGTCTTTACTTGGGAATTGACTTGGGATTTGCCTGTGTTGACTCGGAACTTGACATGGTACTTCAATACAAAGACCCAAAACATACTTGTGACTTGCAAACCAATGACTTGGTCCCACCTCTGAAAATTAAGTACTCTATCTGAATCATGAAAGTTTAATTTTGACTAGACTGTTCCTTTAATGATATAGAAAGCTGAATTGATACCCTTAAATAGTTAATTCAAGACACTGAGTCCCAATTTCAAGACTAACCCTACTACTTATCTGTGTAATTGAATTTTTCAGATAACAACAGCAAAACAATTTAAATTAAATATATGACAGTGGCACTGGATAGCATTTTTGCCTGTGGAATAAAACCTAGATTGACTTTAAATAAAGCAAATGGTTGGTGGAGTTTGGCTACTGAAAAATAATTGCAGTAAAATGGATGTTAACTTGTTTTAAAAAACATTTAGGTTTGGTTGAGGTGTTATTTTATAGCAACACAACAAAAATATCTTGTAATTACCAAGTGTTAAGTATCAGAGACAAATGAAAATAAACGAATAGCTACAAATGAATTCCAAAAGCATGCAAAGTATGTCCCAAAAAGGATAGAATAATTTAATGAAATAAGAAATGGAGATCTACAAAATGCAAAAATAAAGATAAATTATTTAGGGTGTATTTTACCCCTTAACAAAACAGATGTTACCTTTACATTGCATGTCCTTAAGGGTTTTTTTTTGTCCTGTAATAGTGCTAGTCTTGCCAAAAGTGGCTAGATGTGCTATTATAACATGCCTCACTCCTGGAGGCATCGGGCTATAGCCAATGTACAGGGGACATCAGCTGTTATAAAAGGTTATATATATAGTCCTTAGGTTCACTCAATTTTACAGATAAAGCAAAATGTCTTAGTCATCCACTGGAATGTTTTTTGTTGTTGTTGGAACCTGTATGTGTCTGTAGATGTAAACAGAGTTGGCATAATATTATTTCAGATGTAAATAATTCATATACCCTGTGTGAGAGATGCATTTTAGGCTACTGCTTTCTTTTAAGATAGGCTAGTCATTGTAAGGCAATGGATGTGTGCTCTTAACAGCTGATTATTTTAAAGTATGTATATATATGTATAAATATATATATATATATATATATATATATATATATATATATATATATATGTATATATGTATGTATATATAAATATTAAGACCTGTGAGTGCTTCCTTTCTTGATGGACTATATATATAGTAATTGATCACGCTTGTTTATGTGTACCTATTTAGTCATGAAAAAATTGGTGAGAAAAGAGACGCAAAAACCCAGAAACATTAATTACAGCATTGTAAACCATGACAAATGTTAAAAATCATACATTATCTTCAATTATTAGTTCAGCCTCTGTTATCTTCAATTTCTTCAATTTCTGTTTCAAATGATACCTTTTCCCAAACCCAAATTATATGAGTCCTATCACTGTAAGCTACCTAGGTAGGGCACTTTGGGAATGTACGTGGACTGTCCATGTGCATTGCGAGGCAATAACTTTATCGATGACATTAGTATGTCATATGAGCGCCTTCTGTCCTATTGCATATGCTAATATTGAATTAGCTGAACTAATATAACTTGTCACTTTTGATAGATAATGCCTCTCTTAGAAGGCTGTCGTTGAATAAGGCAATCTTTAAGTTTCAAGACGTTTTTCCATATAAAGGTTCTTTTTTTTCCTTTTACCAAATTAATTGCATTTTAATGGCATTTGTTTGTGCAATAACTGGAAACATTATTTTAGTATGCATTTTAGCAAAATGTTATGTCTTAAAATTGATTTTAAAATTGTTCTCAGGCTGATAAAGACTATTGGTGGGCAGTGACACTGCCTACAAGCATAAAACCAAAAATATTGTTTTGGTATGGGACGATCCATTTATCAAAAACATGAAATACATCTCAAAAATCCTTCATTTAAATGCAACAGAGAAATATCCCTTTAGGGAAAAAAATGTCACTATATTATGGGACAAATTGACCAGCAAGAGTAAAAAATTGAATCTACATTTTACAAATCTGTGCTTCAAGCAAGTCAGAAAAAAAAGCTTTTTTTAACATTACTATTTTCCCTGAAGCTTAGTACTCTAGTTAGTGACATGCAGTTATAGATACAGGATATGACCATTCTACTCCAATACAATCTGTTGTCATTAATCCTATGTACACTGCACAAAAGAGTAATTGAAATGGTCTGGTTTAAACATATACAGCTTGAGCAGCTGTTTGCAGATAGCTAATTTATCCTATAGGGACTCGGAATTGGAATGTTAGCTTCTAACCATTGTGCTCTGAAGCTAGGTCTTCAAAACCACTTGTATCTAGAGACAAGATTTGAAATACTTGTGGTTTTCTTAACAGGTACATTTATATTATTTTCTTATAGAAGTGAAGGGTTTTATGAGTTAGAATCACTACTGGTTTAAGTTCCTCATTATAGAGAGATTTTTATTGTTTCCTTGTAAAAGGTGAAACAAGTAAATGCTGAAGATTTTTATTTAAAAATCAATTTTCTCTAATAGTTTATGTTACAAAATTCCCTATACAAATATGCACACAATAATATTGTTTATGTTGATAGAGTAATTTGGGTTTAACTTTCTAACTTTCAGATTGTGATTTAAGCTCTCCCCCCACTCATCTTCAGAGCTGCACGTTGAGATATTGTTTAATTGTAGTTTTAAAATAGTTCACATTCATTAGTTTGTTTTTGCATGTTAACAAATAAACATCATTTAAATAAACAATTTAACACCATATTTGGGCCATGCTGTATGAGATTTGTTTAAAAATAATGTTTTGCAAATTTTAATATAAAACAGATAAGGATATGATTTGGTAAATTACTGTAATGTAATTTTAAGTTTAAAGGAAAAATAAATAAAATAGTAAAAAATGAATATTAAATAGACTACTTGTGCATAAAAGTAAACATGCACTTAAGTAGTTTCTGCAAAATGAACCGGCATTAAATTATAACTGAATTCAGAGTACAAACTTATCATCCATTTACCTTGGGCTATGTGGTGTTTTAAGAAATACATAGGTGTAATCTAAGGATAATGGGATATTAGTTATCACTTCCCATTAATAAATGTCCCACTTTACACTGTGTAATCTCTCAGGGGCTGGGACAAATGAAATAAAATCTATCAGTGTGCCCTCAGAACTATAAGGAAATTGCACAATACATTAGAAAGGATTGACTGCACTATTCCATTGACAACATCTTTGGATCACATAAAACTACCAGACACCAGTAAGCATATGCAGGCTAACAACCTTACCAATCAAGGTACAGCTCATACAGAAAAACAAGATTTCTTTCATGTAATTAGCAAGAGTCCATGAGCTAGTGACGTATGGGATATACATTCCTACCAGGAGGGGCAAAGTTTCCCAAACCTCAAAATGCCTATAAATACACCCCTCACCACACCCACAATTCAGTTTTACAAACTTTGCCTCCTATGGAGGTGGTGAAGTAAGTTTGTGCTAGATTGTACATTGATATGCGCTCCGCAGCAAGTTGGAGCCCGGTTTTCCTCTCAGCGTGCAGTGAATGTCAGAGGGATGTGAGGAGAGTATTGCCTATTTGAATGCAGTGATCTCCTTCTACGGGGTCTATTTCATAGGTTCTCTGTTATCGGTCGTAGAGATTCATCTCTTAACTCCCTTTTCAGATCGACGATATACTCTTATTTATATACCATTACCTCTGCTGATTCTCGTTTCAGTACTGGTTTGGCTTTCTACAAACATGTAGATGAGTGTCCTGGGGTAAGTAAATCTTATTTTCTGTGACACTCTAAGCTATGGTTGGGCACTTTGTTTATAAAGTTCTAAATATATGTATTCAAACATTTATTTGCCTTGACTCAGAATGTTCAACATTCCTTATTTTCAGACAGTCAGTTTCATATTTGGGATAATGCATTTCAATTAATCATTTTTTCTTACCTTCAAAAATTTGACTCTTTTTTCCCTGTGGGCTGTTAGGCTCGCGGGGGCTGAAAATGCTTCATTTTATTGCGTCATTCTTGGCGCGGACTTTTTTGGCGCAAAAAATCTTTTCCGTTTCCGGCGTCATACGTGTCGACGGAAGTTGCGTCATTTTTTGACGTTATTTTGCGCCAAAAATGTCGGCGTTCCGGAAGTGGCGTCATTTTTGGCGCCAAAACCATTTAGGCGCCAAATAATGTGGGCGTCTTATTTGGCGCTAAAAAAATATGGGCGTCGCTTTTGTCTCCACATTATTTAAGTCTCATTTTTCATTGCTTCTGGTTGCTAGAAGCTTGTTCTTTGGCATTTTTTCCCATTCCTGAAACTGTCATTTAAGGAATTTGATCAATTTTGCTTTATATGTTGTTTTTTCTCTTACATATTGCAAGATGTCTCACGTTGCATCTGAGTCAGAAGATACTTCAGGAAAATCGCTGTCTAGTGCTGGACCTACCAAAGCTAAGTGTATCTGCTGTAAACTTTTGGTAGCTATTCCTCCGGCTGTTGTTTGTATTAATTGTCATGACAAACTTGTTAATGCAGATAATATTTCCTTTAGTAAAGTACCATTGCCTGTTGCAGTTCCTTCAACATCTAAGGTGCAGAATGTTCCTGATAACATAAGAGATTTTGTTTCTGAATCCATCAAGAAGGCTATGTCTGTTATTTCTCCTTCTAGTAAACATAAAAAAATATTTTAAAACTTCTCTCCCTACAGATGAATTTTTAAATGAACATCATCATTCTGATTCTGATGATTCTTCTGGTTCAGAGGATTCTGTCTCAGAGATTGATGCTGATAAATCTTCATATTTATTTAAAATGGAATTTATTCGTTCTTTACTTAAAGAAGTACTAATTGCTTTAGAAATAGAGGATTCTGGTCCTCTTGATACTAATTCTAAACGTTTAGATACGGTATTTAAATCTCCTGTGGTTATTCCAGAAGTTTTTCCTGTTCCTAATGCTATTTCTGAAGTAATTTCCAAAGAATGGGATAAATTGGGTAATTCATTTACTCCTTCTAAACGTTTTAAGCAATTATATCCTGTGCCGTCTGACAGATTAGAATTTTGGGACAAAATCCCTAGAGTTGATGGGGCTATTTCTACCCTTGCTAAACGTACTACTATTCCTACGTCAGATGGTACTTCGTTTAAGGATCCTTTAGATAGGAAAATTGAATCCTTTCTAAGAAAAGCTTATCTGTGTTCAGGTAATCTTCTTAGACCTGCTATATCATTGGCTGATGTTGCTGCAGCTTCAACTTTTTGGTTGGAAACTTTAGCGCAACAAGTAACAGATCATGATTCTCATAATATTATTATTCTTCTTCAGCATGCTAATAATTTTATCTGTGATGCCATTTTTGATATTATTAGAGTTGATGTCAGGTTTATGTCTCTAGCTATTTTAGCTAGAAGAGCTTTATGGCTTAAGACTTGGAATGCTGATATGGCTTCTAAATCAACTCTACTTTCCATTTCTTTCCAGGGTAACAAATTATTTGGTTCTCAGTTGGATTCTATTATCTCAACTGTTACTGGTGGGAAAGGAACTTTTTTACCACAGGATAAAAAATCTAAGGGTAAAAACAGGGCTAATAATCGTTTTCGTTCCTTTCGTTTCAACAAAGAACAAAAGCCTGATCCTTCATCCTCAGGAGCAGTTTCAGTTTGGAAACCATCTCCAGTCTGGAATAAATCCAAGCCTGCTAGAAAGGCAAAGCCTGCTTCTAAGTCCACATGAAGGTGCGGCCCTCATTCCAGCTCAGCTGGTAGGGGGCAGGTTACGTTTTTTCAAAGAAATTTGGTTCAATTCTGTTCACAATCTTTGGATTCAGAACATTGTTTCAGAAGGGTACAGAATTAGTTTCAAGATGAGACCTCCTGCAAAGAGATTTTTTCTTTCCCGTGTCCCAGTAAATCCAGTGAAAGCTCAAGCATTTCTGAATTGTGTTTCAGATCTAGAGTTGGCTGGAGTAATTATGCCAGTTCCAGTTCCGGAACAGGGGATGGGGTTTTATTCAAATCTCTTCATTGTACCAAAGAAGGAGAATTCCTTCAGACCAGTTCTGGATCTAAAAATATTGAATCGTTATGTAAGGATACCTACGTTCAAAATGGTAACTGTAAGGACTATCTTGCCTTTTGTTCAGCAAGGGCATTATATGTCCACAATAGATTTACAGGATGCATATCTGCATATTCCGATTCATCCAGATCATTATCAGTTTCTGAGATTCTCTTTTCTGGACAAGCATTACCAGTTTGTGGCTCTGCCGTTTGGCCTAGCTACAGCTCCAAGAATTTTTACAAAGGTTCTCGGTGCCCTTCTGTCTGTAATCAGAGAACAGGGTATTGTGGTATTTCCTTATTTGGACGATATCTTGGTACTTGCTCAGTCTTTACATTTAGCAGAATCTCATACAAATCGACTTGTGTTGTTTCTTCAAGATCATGGTTGGAGGATCAATTTACCAAAAAGTTCATTGATTCCTCAGACAAGGGTGACCTTTCTGGGTTTCCAGATAGATTCAGTGTCCATGACTCTGTCTTTAACAGACAAGAGATGTCTAAAATTGATTTCAGCTTGTCGAAACCTTCAGTCACAATCATTCCCTTCGGTAGCCTTATGCATGGAAATTCTAGGTCTTATGACTGCTGCATCGGACGCGATCCCCTTTGCTCGTTTTCACATGCGACCTCTTCAGCTCTGTATGCTGAATCAATGGTGCAAGGATTACACAAAGATATCTCAAATAATATCTTTAAAACCGATTGTACGACACTCTCTAACGTGGTGGACAGATCACCATCGTTTAATTCAGGGGGCTTCTTTTGTGCTTCCAACCTGGACTGTAATTTCAACAGATGCAAGTCTCTCGGGTTGGGGAGCTGTGTGGGGATCTCTGACGGCACAAGGAGTTTGGGAATCTCAGGAGGTGAGATTACCGATCAATATTTTGGAACTTCGTGCAATTTTCAGAGCTCTTCAGTTTTGGCCTCTTCTGAAGAGAGAATTGTTCATTTGTTTTCAGACAGACAATGTCACAACTGTGGCATACATCAATCATCAAGGAGGGACTCACAGTCCTCTGGCTATGAAAGAAGTATCTCGAATTCTGGTTTGGGCGGAATCCAGCTCCTGTCTAATCTCTGCGGTTCATATCCCAGGTATAGACAATTGGGAAGCGGATTATCTCAGTCGCCAAACGTTGCATCCGGGCGAATGGTCTCTTCACCCAGAGGTATTTCTTCAGATTGTTCAAATGTGGGAACTTCCAGAAATAGATCTGATGGCGTCTCATCTAAACAAGAAACTTCCCAGGTATCTGTCCAGATCCCGGGATCCTCAGGCGGAGGCAGTGGATGCATTATCACTTCCTTGGAAGTATCATCCTGCCTATATATTTCCGCCTCTAGTTCTTCTTCCAAGAGTAATCTCCAAGATTCTGAAGGAATGCTCGTTTGTTCTGCTGGTAGCTCCGGCATGGCCTCACAGGTTTTGGTATGCGGATCTGGTCCGGATGGCCACTTGCCAACCGTGGACTCTTCCGTTAAGACCAGACCTTCTGTCGCAAGGTCCTTTTTTTCCATCAGGATCTGAAATCCTTAAATTTAAAGGTATGGAGATTGAACGCTTGATTCTTGGTCAAAGAGGTTTCTCTGACTCTGTGATTAATACTATGTTACAGGCGCGTAAATCTGTATCTAGAGAGATATATTATAGAGTCTGGAAGACTTATATTTCTTGGTGTCTTTCTCATCATTTTTCTTGGCATTCTTTTAGAATACCGAGAATTTTACAGTTTCTTCAGGATGGTTTAGATAAGGGTTTGTCCGCAAGTTCCTTGAAAGGTCAAATCTCTGCTCTTTCTGTTCTTTTTCACAGAAAGATTGCTATTCTTCCTGATATTCATTGTTTTGTACAAGCTTTGGTTCATATAAAACCTGTCATTAAGTCAATTTCTCCTCCTTGGAGTTTGAATTTGGTTCTGGGGGCTCTTCAAGCTCCTCCGTTTGAACCTATGCATTCATTGGACATTAAATTACTTTCTTGGAAAGTTTTGTTCCTTTTGGCAATCTCTTCTGCCAGAAGAGTTTCTGAATTATCTGCTCTTTCTTGTGAGTCTCCTTTTCTGATTTTTCATCAGGATAAGGCGGTGTTGCGAACTTCTTTTGATTTTTTTACCTAAAGTTGTGAATTCCAACAACATTAGTAGAGAAATTGTGGTTCCTTCATTATGTCCTAATCGTAAGAATTCTAAGGAGAAATCGTTGCATTCTTTGGATGTTGTTAGATCTTTGAAATATTATGTTGAAGCTACTAAGTCTTTCCGTAAGACTTCTAGTCTATTTGTTATCTTTTCCGGTTCTAGAAAAGGCCAGAAAGCTTCTGCCATTTCTTTGGCATCTTGGTTGAAATCTTTAATTCATCTTGCCTATGTTGAGTCGGGTAAAACTCCGCCTCAGAGGATTACAGCTCATTCTACTAGGTCAGTTTCTACTTCCTGGGCGTTTAGGAATGAAGCTTCGATTGATCAGATTTGTAAAGCAGCAACTTGGTCCTCTTTGCATACTTTTACTAAATTCTACCATTTTTATGTATTTTCTTCTTCTGAAGCAGTTTTTGGTAGAAAAGTACTTCAGGCAGCGGTTTCAGTTTGAATCTTCTGCTTATGTTTTTCATTAAACTTTATTTTGGGTGTGGATTATTTTCAGCAGGAATTGGCTGTCTTTATTTTATCCCTCCCTCTCTAGTGACTCTTGTGTGGAAAGATCCACATCTTGGGTAATCATTATCCCATACGTCACTAGCTCATGGACTCTTGCTAATTACATGAAAGAAAACATAATTTATGTAAGAACTTACCTGATAAATTCATTTCTTTCATATTAGCAAGAGTCCATGAGGCCCGCCCTTTTTTTGTGGTGGTTATGATTTTTGTATAAAGCACAATTATTCCAATTCCTTATTTTATATGCTTTTGCACTTTTTTATCACCCCACTTCTTGGCTATTCGTTAAACTGAATTGTGGGTGTGGTGAGGGGTGTATTTATAGGCATTTTGAGGTTTGGGAAACTTTGCCCCTCCTGGTAGGAATGTATATCCCATACATCACTAGCTCATGGACTCTTGCTAATATGAAAGAAATGAATTTATCAGGTAAGTTCTTACATAAATTATGTTATTTGCTAGGTCAACCAAAATCTTTTTATTATTTTACATCATTTAGTCCTGGAAGCAAAACCTTTGATTCATTATCCTAGGTGGTCTTGGACTCTTACTCTTTTTATCCCCCTTTTTTGTGCCTGGGAAAAAAGCAGAAGCTTTTTTTTGGCAATCCATAGCTTTCTTTTGAATATGCTAAGACCTAGGCCTTCTGAGAAGCCCACACTAGCAACTGCCACTTGCTGAAGCATCAGTGTCCTCTTGCAGGAACTGACTGACTTGCACATTTGATTGTGTTTTTGTAATATCCTAAGAAACATAATTGGAGAGGGATGCACATGGCATTTACTACAATTACACAACACTGCTGTAATTTTAAACATATATACATATATTCACAATGTTTATCAATGAGTCATCATTGAGTGTGATTAAATAAAAACTGAGCATGTGCAAATACATTACCAGTAGGAAAATAAAATGTGTAAACTACTAATATATGCCTTGCAATAGAGCAAAAATGTGTTTTCACAAATATAAAGCTGTTAAAAGTCTAAATCCTGTGAAATACTTCTTGAAATTAGCTGTTTCATAGAAGCCACGTTAGAACTGTGTTCTTGTAAAGTTATGAGGGCGTTAATGCCGGCCAAAATCCTGGAAAAGTGAAGGATTGGCACAGTTTTATGAACATGTTCCCATGCTTTTAGATTAGGAATGAAAAATATACAAAGAGCAATATTTTAAAATATTGTTTCCTCTATCTTGTTTACCACGTTTTGGGTTCATCATAACATTCTGACATACTGGAAAACTATGGCCTTGCTTCCATTGAGTCGTTAAAAATGGAGCCGAAGGGGCCGACAGCTAAAAGTAATTTACTGCTCCATTTTAGTACCAGGTTTCCATTGAAATATTTTGCGGATAGCGTGCAGTCGCTCTTTTCGTGTAGCTGTAAGTTAACATTGTGTTAACGCTTCCATCTGATGTTGGATTTCTTGAAAATCAATTAGTTGCTAAGGTAACCCGACCTTACGTTTAACGTCCGTGCTCCTTACCGGTGATCACCTCTCAAGAAAAATAAAGATACACTTATCCATATTTTTAATAATCAAATACTATTTTCTAATATAATTATATTTACCACTTCATAAATATAAGTAATATTTATTGCTGCCCTAGGCATAGGTCTAGTTTGCATTCTGTAGATATGTTCTTGCATATATTATTATATTTAAATATATACTGATATTTCTATTAGAATATAAGTTCAACTATTTCTATACATGAGACAACAATAAAAATTACTTATAACAATTTATTTCTACATTAAAACACTTGCATTATTTGCAAGTTTTATAATTTCAATAGAAAATAGGTCTCAAAAAGCACAATTTTCCTCTTTTACACCTAGTTGAGCTGGGTGTAATATTTCTCTATGTATCGACAGCTTCTGACAGTGTATTAACGGTTAGTGATTTCATTGGAAACCTGGTATAATTTATCGATTAACGGCTTCTATTACTTTCTATGGGACGCGAAGATCTTTTCGGCAGCCGATATTGAGGTAAAACGCGCCATTGGAAACAGTTGATAAACGATATTGCTTCCGACAGCATATTTATCGGTTTGCGAGTGCACGCAAACTGAATTACGACTCAATGGAAGCGAGGCCAATATCTGAGAAATCAGTACCTCTCACAAAACTCAAGTAAAGGAAAAATTCATAGCTTTCTATTAAATGCTCTCAGCTTGTCAATTTTTCCTGCCATTCAGTCATTTACTTTCTAGTCAGGAAGCAGCTGTCAGTCATTTAACTGGTTTCCTTTAACTCCTATGTACATTGGATATTTATATCTCACTGAATAAAAATCAAATTCATATTTCCTTAATAGAAACCTTTCCACAACTTTCTACATTTTAGGATTCATTAAAAAAAAATAAAAAATGACTGCATCTTTTTGCTATCATGCCAAAGAGTTTTATGTACTTACTCACTCTTCATTTGGTTATATTTTTATTTATGATTTATTTGTTTGAATGGCATTATTTTAACTTCAATAGTCAATTAAAATGTGAAATGCATTTATCTCCTGAAATATTACATATTAAGCGCTAGATTATAAGCAGCTTGCTAACTTCAGAGCTTTGGTTAAAGGGACACTGTACCCAAAAATTTAATTTCGTGATTCAGATTGAGCATGAAATTTTAAGCAAATTTCGAATTTACTCCTATTATCAAATTTTCTTCATTCTCTTGGTATCTTTATTTGAAATCAAGAATGTAAGTTTACATGCCGGCCCATTTTTGGTGAACAACCTGTGTTGTCCTTGCTGATTTGTGGATAAATTCATCCACCAATAAAAAAAAGTGCTGTCCAGAGTACTGAAACCAAAAAAAAGCTTAGATGCCTTCTTTTTCAAATAATGATAGCAAGAGAACGAAGAAAAATTGATAATAGGAGTAAATTAGAAAGTTGCTTAAAATTGTATGCTCTTTCTGAATTACAAATGAGCAAATTTAGGTTCAGTGTCCCTTTAACTGTTATACAAGAAAAAAAAGTGGGTTAAAAAAATACATTTAAAAGTATAGTTACAATCATAATAATGCTGTCTCAGGTGTTAGAAAAGAAAAAGAATTTCAAAGGGCTTTAACATAGAAAGACATACATACATGTCTAAATATGTATGTGTGTGTGTATGTAAATATATATATATATATATATATATATATATATACAAACAAAGAGGTATTGGCGCACATCAATTTTCAAAAGCACAACATATATTTTTTGAACTGCTGCAAAAAAATTGCCTGCAAACAACATCAAGAGACAACTATTCTTTTTAAATAATATTGGGATCTTAGTCACACAATATGGCCATATTCTGCTTAGCCAGTCACCAACTTACAAGGTGCCCCAATTAGACTGGTCCTAACACTACTTTGCCACAGAGGGCTGAATCATTCCTGCTTTTACTCTCCATAATAGAATGAGACTCCCTGGCTTTTTATTCACAACTATTACACTGCCATGAGCACACCTGAGCTTGGGTGGGGTGCTTAAACCAATGGGAGATGGTCAGTCTCCCTGATTACTTTTAAGTACAAATACAAAATTTGGTTTTTTAGCACACCTTACAAAATTTATATACAACATCTGTGAGTGCTGCCAATATGACCCAGTAATTACACAATATATATATATGTAATGTATACAGTATGTGTGTACATATGAATTTATGTATTTATATGTGTATAAATGTATTTACATATCTACACATATAAACACATAAGTATATATGTATACATGTATAGACATGTATATACATGCATTGGAGCCCTTTGCAGTCAAGTAGCTGAAAAAATATGTATGCAATTTTCATATTTAATCAAATGTTTAACTATATACTGTATTTAATGTAAAATGTTCACATTCCCATATTTTTACATAAGGGAATGTTTTATGTATTTATAAACGGATATTCCTATATATATATATATATATATATATATATATATATATATATATATATAAAAAACATCAGATATATATATATAGATATTTTTATTTATGAATAAATAGAACATATCCTTCTATGGAATGTGGAATGTGAAATATTAATATTTTTATGTCGGGTTAGCGCACTTGAGAAAACACAATCAGGTTTGCTCACGAGTAAGGGGGAATACGCTAACGTGTTCACAATATTCAAATGGAGGCTTTTTGTACATGTTGTGTTAGCGCGTTTGCGAAAACGTTTTGCTTTGTAATATGCGTGCACAAAAATAGCAGAGTTAATGGAAGTGGAAGTGATAAATAGCGCTCTACTTGTAATCTAGCCCTAAGTCTGGAGCATAACATATTTATAATGGTCAATATTTTTTTTAATGCATCCGCTTAAATAATATTATTTATTTTACTTATTAGAATTTATTTACATATAGTGATAATAATGATGATTTAACAGTAATGCTATGCAATGTGATAGCATGTTGATGTTATACAGACAGCTAATGGATTCATGTAAACAGAATGTTGTTGACTAGTATACATTCCTTATTATTAATAAAAAGCAATTCTATAAACAAATATGATTACTTAACAAGTAATCACAGGTATGCTGACAATAATCACACATCTAGTGAATTATTGAATACACAATTATCATTCATACTGAAAATTGTGAACATCAATAGCAGATGGATGGCATATAGTGAAGTAAATATCCCATACAAAAAACATTTTTAACACACAAGGGGCAGGTGTACATATATTAATTGTACATTGTATTTCAATACCAAATTCAATTTTCATCATAAAACTCAAGACCAAGTCTGGATGTTCCAAGGTAGGATCTTGGCAATCCAGGTGCTTGGCTGAATGATGTAGAGTCTATGCTGTCTAGCTGTATTTTACTAACAGGCAGTGTTTGGCAATTTCTGTGTAGAACTTTAAATTTGGTTCCAAATTTAATTTATATCTACCTGGACATAAAGAGAAGAAGCAGGTCATCAATGATTTTCTCGGACAACTATTAGCTCTTAGATTCTAAAGTTATTATCCAATGGAGAGACAGCAAGTTAACACGCAATTGTCACCTGTGTTCTCCATCAGTGTCCAATCCTTGTTGTCTACAGACTCAAGGTCAGAATGGCTCCTCCAAATAGTATAAATGGTGAGTGTCTATTGAAAAAAAATTGAAGCAAACACAATGTCAATTTGTTCAGACTTGGCTGACATGTTATTTTATATGAACACAACGGAAACGTCTACTAATTACTAGCTGTTTATTGTTTCTTTAAGTTCAGATTTTTCTGGCTTTAAAGATTTGCTTTAAAAAAAAGATGAACTACTTTTACACATCAGATTTTTTGCAATCTTACTGTTACAGTATACCTACTGAAAACACATCTAACAAGTATAAGCACACTGTTTTGTTTTATTTCCAACTAATTCTAGTGACATTTTACAAATACCATTCATGTCTAAAAACAGAGGAATCCTAATTAAAAAAAATGTTAGAAAGGATTAAAATATAAAGACTCTGATGAAATTACTTATATTCTCAAAAATGAATGCTGCTCAAGATTGTGCATTGGACAGAGATGGTAAATAAAGTTGAGTTATGTTGGTGTTTAAATATAGTAAATACATAGGTAAGATATTGTGTATCTTTTTATTTATGCTAGCACAGACATAAAACCCATTTTTTTTTAGAAAGAGCACATACTTTTACTCAACTTTCCAATTTACTTATATTATCAAATTTGCTTCATTCTCTTGGAATCTTTCATTGAAGGAGCAGCAATGCACTACTGTGAGCTAGCTGAACACATCTGGTACTGAATGACAAAATGCATATATGGGCAGCTATCTCCCAGCAGTACATTGTTGCTCCTAAGCCTATCTAGATATGCGTTTCAATAAAACTTTCCTAGAGAAAGAAGCAAATGAGATAATATAAGTAAATTGGAAAGTTGTTTAAAATCACATGTTCTTTCTAAATTATGATTACGACTATTGATGCTGCATATTCAAGGCATTGTAAAATGAGTATTCGGATATAAAATTGTAAAAGAGTCTATATAAACCTTTATAATATTAATGTATCAGGGATTTTTCATTCAGAACAGTTGGAGGACTGAATTTGGATAGTGAGACCTCCCACTGCAATCATGATTGACTGATCTCTTACCCAATCACAATTCCATTAAAATAGGCAGTCTTATGGATTCATTTCTAATATACAGGTAGACAAGGTTCTTGTGCAACCAATTAAGAAAGTAGGGCTTGTCAATCATTTTGGTCGAACCTAACAAGCCTCCCTAAACCAAAAATATAAATACTAATTAATTTTATTTAAAAAAATCTTCAAACTAAGCTTACACAGTTTACTTAGCCTTAACAACATTTCACATATCTGCATAAAACAAAAAATAGCATTTAAAAAAAAGTGTCCTTATGCTAATATGGTTTATTCGTTTTTGCTGCAGTAATATATACTTTAAAAGCCTTCTTTAATAGTGTCTGAATATCTTTATATTAGTATTTATGATTGCTGTGGCAAATTAGTGACCAAAAAATATGCTACTGCATTAATCTGAGCAGTAATCATGTTGCACAGTCACAACAATTTAAAGAAAACTACAACATGCAATTGTATTTTTCATAAGAATAAGAGGGTGATATTGGACAATTTATTTAAAAAATTAAAGAAATAATTGTATTTCATTGTTTTGTTTGAAGAAGGGCTTCGGAGAAGCTTACGCTGCTTCGTACATGGAGTCCTTTGTATCTAAGCCTCTGCAGAATGCCCTATCTGAATTATAACAGTTGAATTTTGACTAGACTGTCCCTTTAATTAAGCTTACTACATAAATGATGCACACATTGTTTCGGGAAAGAAAAGTATATTTGGGTAAATGTCATGCTTATTCTGTTTAGAGGATAAAATATTATGATTAATGTCTATTAAAATAGGTTAATTTAACATGTGTTTAGCATGTGTGCTTTAGACAAAATTATAGGTTGAACTTCAATTTCAACATGTAAAGGTCATTTAATTAAACTTACATGAACCAAAAACATTTAAAAATTAATGAAAAATGTTTAGGAGTGAAAGTATTTAATTACATGCTATAAATATTGAAGTTTTGACATCAAATCGTGTTAATTTGTTTGGTTTAATTAGATAAAATAATTCAAGTATATATATATAGTACTAAATAGCTACTAAGTGTTTCAGGCTCACGTGAGCAGGCATGATACATTACTTTATGCTCTTGGTATCTTTTCTTGAAGAAACAGCAATGCCCTACTGGGAGCTTGCTGAACACAATTGTATGCCAATCACAAGGGGCATAGCACCCAGCTCCTGTGCCTACCTATTTAGGCTTTTCAACAAAGAAGATCAAGAGAACAACCGCAAATTCGATCAAAGAACTGCATTGAAAAGCTGTTTAAAATTGTATGATCTTTCTGAATCATGAAATAAAAAAATTGTGTTTCATGTCCCTTTAAGTAGCTGTAGTCTTAAAGGGAAGGTAAAATTTAGCCAATCAAATGCCATATATGTAAATTTTTGACATTAAAAAAAGTGTGGGCAAGATTACAAGTATCATGTTATGAGTTTTCCACACACTATGTGGTGTATTCACAATCAATTTCCATTTTGCATCTATGACAAGTCTTGAAAAATCACTATTGCGTGCGCGCATTCACCTTTTACACAACATTCCTTTCTGCGCTCGAAGAGCTGTAGGTAACAGTTTTGCGCAACATAAAAGTTTCACAAAACACTTCAAAAATACATTGCCGAGTACTCTAACACTCATATTAACATTGTCTAATAAAAAATATTTTGAAAAAATATTGCATACAAAAGTTATAAGGGCTCAAAAATACGAGATTTAGGGTGATAAAAAGCTGAATCAGTTATTTTACATTGACGTACATACACATACATGATTTATATGTATAAAGATATGTTTAACTATGGAGATAATGAAAATATTTTACATTACAATCTTAAGCACATTAAACAATATTTCAGATGTATTTTTAAAGCGATGTTAGCATATAGATCGTGATATCTATAAATAAATATATTCATATACATATCTTGCTATAAATAGATCTATCAGTCCAAAAATCATCACATATGTAGAGAAATATTTATTTAGATATAAATAGAACATATTCCGTTGCATAAACATTTCCGCGATATGAAATATTCACATTTTCATGTACACTTTTTAAGGAGAATACATTATGGGTTATGGGCTTTGCGCAACATTAGTGGGTTTTTTTCTCTCTCTATTTCTCTTCTCCATTGACTTCAATGGGGAATCTGTGAAAGCATACGCGATTTGGCTGCTTGCATTATGCGGCTTAACATGCTCGCAAAATAAGTTATTTTGCAACTTGTAATAGCTGCTCAACCCCAAATGCGAAAAAAACATAACGTGCGGTATTTTTGCATCTGATTTGCCGTGTGACTTGTAATCTTGCCCTAAATGTGTACTTTTTTTTTTAATCTATCCTTGAAAAGGGCTAAATAAGTGCCTATAGTAATGCTGCTATTACAATGCTATGCCCACTCGGATGAACTCATTTTTTATGACAATTCGAATGGCACTCTTGAAATTCATCCCTTTGAAAGCCCTATGTAGATAGTGGGTTGGACTGCTCTCTATAGAGGAAATGAATGGGGCAGAGGAACAGAAGTTGCCAATTAGGATTATAAATCTTTCGTTATAATAAAATATATATATCTATCACACACAAATGTTATTTTGCTTGTACAATAATACATTTTTATTGCAACATTCTTAAAGTCTGAAATTTACCATCACTTTAAGACTGCAGCTACTTAGCCACCATAAGGCTTGCAGAGTTAAAGGGTTCCAATCCAATGCTGGGCAGACATGATTTCTTAGAGTGAATTTCATCCGTCCAGCAACTGATAAATGAGGGCCATTGGAACATCAAATATAACCATCTTATGACACCTTAACTTATGATACCATTGAAATCTTCTTTGAAGTATATCCAAGCACCTGTGTTAATTACGATGGCATGCAATCTACAGGATAAAATACAGGACCTTTTATGGTGTTATTTCAATTAGAGCGATTTAGGTAGGGAAAACATTCAAGGTTCATTTTGCCAATACATTTCTGTATCACTTTTGTGACCAGATATATTGATTTGAGCAGACCCATACAGAAAATTATGTTCAGGCACTGGGGGATGTTGCGAGAATGTAATCCAGAAGTGCAAGAATAAAATTTCCTATAATGCCGGCATATAAGAGAGCTGGGAATATAAAGGATAAATTGGTAAGGACTGACATTGGTCCATACAAATGAAGGAAATAGACTAAGCGCCCTGGAGATACCTCTAGCTATTTACAAAGGCCGCCTAGCCGGCCAAAGGAAGAAGAATTGGATGGTGTAATGTACAAAGCGCCTAAATGAAAGGATGAGGTAATGAATGAGAACGTACCTAATGAGATGTGTGTAAGAGGTTTTAATCCTAACAAAGACACATAAAAGCATACAATAAAACAGTGATGATAAAATCAGTAAAAATTATACAATAAAAATTAACATGGATCCATGTGAACTGTACAGTAATTGCAAATAACAGGTAAATAACAATAATTGCATATGAGAAGAAGGTGAACCTGTGCAATAATTACAAGTGACAGGTGAAATGCAAAAAGTTGCTATACGTACCAAATATGAAGCTGGTGAGCAACAGTTGATGGCAAAAGCAAAAATAAAAGTCCAGCAACAAATGAAATACAAATGTTCTGCAAATGTCCAAAAGTCAATTGTGTCAATTAATCCAGTTGTCGACATGTTTCGGCCTATATAAGGCCTTTTTCAAGACAGTAATAAAGTTTGGGGCATCACTGGCTTTATATAAGGTGACTGAACAAAACATAAATGGTCATTGTGGTGCCAAAATAGTGATACACCCACTTCCTGTTTAGGGACTTATGGGTTTTTTGATGTATAGAGATAATTAAAAATGGTGATACGCCCACTTCCTGTTTAGGGAATTATGGGTTTTTGAGATGCTTTAAGATTATTGAAAATCTAGTTATAGCATAAAGCTTATAAAACACGGAAACAGAAGTGTAACCTAGAAGCGTAGATGCATAATCCTAATCTAGTGATGTTGACGTTTGTATCACTGACTGTTCCATGTGTGTAGGTTGATCGGCCGTGTCCGCAGCGTCATTTCCGGTTTCGCTTTTACCGGAATTGTATATGGGGATACTTAAAAGTGACACATAGTTATCGGCACCAAGCATACAAATTGGCACCAAGCATACAAAAGATAAAGAGGTCAGATACAAACAATGTCTTTGGAAGAAAATTAAAGGTTTCTACCCATGCCCAAACTTTAAGGCTTGTAAAAGTGGGAGAAAAACCAAGACCGTTCAATCATACCATACTAAAGAGGAGTATAAGATATATGACCTAATTAGATGCCAAGATAAAGGAATAATCTACTTAATAGAATTCTTATACAGATTACAGTATATTGGACAAACATCGAGATCTCTACAAAAATCGAATACGAGAACATATACTGCAGATAGAAAAATTAAACATGGACATTGTTCTGTACAAGCATTTTTCTACCAAACATCATGGTAATATTAAACATCTGAAGTTTATTGGTATACAAAAGGTGACAAAAAACTGGAGAGGTGGTAACTATGAAAAAAGACTTCTAACTACAGAATCAAAATGGATATTTTTGTTAGATTGCCTACATCCAAAGGGACTTAACAACAAAGAAGATCTTGCCCACCTCCTAAATATTTAACCATCTTAAATATTTAACCATCTAAATCTGGTTTTCATATATAGTCCCAGTTCACATGTTTAACCTTACTAGTCTTCTGGGTACATTCATGATTCCCTTTATAGATGGTGGTATCTTTCAGTTTTCCATATCAGGACTGATGATATTTACTCCTCCTCATCTTCGCTACCGATAAAATCCCCATTTGATTGGTTCTTCTCTATGGTCCACAGTCCCTTAGGACCCACTTGTTGCATTCAGGCTCCTAGGTTCCATCATATCTAGTCCCACTTTGAGCCATTTCTCCATTTAGGTCCATTGGTAATTGACTGGTTCTCACCAACCTATATGACTATTATCTGATCTCTTTTGGATACATTTAATTCTTACCTGTTTTACTCAGGTAACATAATGCAGTGTTCTTTCTTTATTACATTGACTCTGGCCATTGATCCTTTATTATAGATCATTCCAATATCCTTCTTATGATATTTCCTCCCTCTCCACCACTATACAACTGTCCCAACATTAATTAAACTTGTGATGGGCCGTTCAAGTACAAGACTAGGACACTGATTCTAGAGTGGTCTTTTAAGACATCTACATTCCCCCGTTGGCTGTCCTAGCATAACCTATATCTCTACATAGTTATAGCTCATATATTGCCATATTACCTCCTCTATGGTTTATGTTAAGTCTTACCTAATTATCTTCTCCAGTGTTGGAGTTGATTCTAACTGATGCAAATAGCCCTTTCCTATACTCTATATCCAGATAAAACGTTGATAGGATTTATGAAAAAAAGTGCACTTTTTTCATAAATCCTATCAACGTTTTATGTGCATATATATCCCAGCCCACTTTGAGGCGCTCCCTAGACTCTAAATTATACACTGTTCAATATCTATAGACAAACTAGGTGTCTTACTTTGTCTGGGGAGCAAGTTGTATATAGAGGAGACGCTGTGAGGAACACAACCTATTCTATACTCTATATCCTACTTATCTTATTTTATTGTTTTTGTTAATGCTTTATTATAAGTTAATAGCTTAAGTATATTTATTTATATTTTACACACATTTCTTGTGTCTGGATTTAACAGTTAATATTATGTATCCACTTACAAAGTTAATATTATATTCACCTACAAAGTTAATATTATGGATCTATTCAATGTATCCACCCTCCTCCTTGTTTGGGATTATGATCACGATATATAAATTTCCCTTTGCACATTTCAGGCCCCGGAAATAATGCCACTTATCCGCACCATAAATGACGATATGAATGAGGCTAATATATTCACTTATAATTATATTTTGTAAGGAATCTTATTAGAATTGTTTTTTGGATTGTCTGTTTTATCCCTATCCCCTCCGGATCAGTTCTACAGGATCAGTTTTACATGACAAAATGCTATTTTTTCTGAGGTCTCATACTAGGAGCCAGATTTTTTCTGAGGTCTCATACTAGGAGCCAGATATACATGTTCTCATATTATGGTCTCATTTAACTGTCACCAGTTCGGGATCATGTTCCCGATATCCTTAACTACTGGAATTTCCCATTTCCTAACTGCCGATAGCTATGTGTCACTTTTAAGTATCCCCATATACATTTCCGGTGAAAGCAAAACCGGAAATGACGTCATTTACATATACCGGAAATGACGCTACGGACACGGCCAATCAACATCACTATATTAAGATTATGCACCTACGCTTCTAGGTTACACTTCTGTTTCCGTGTTTTATAAGCTTTATGCTATAACTAGATTTTCAATAATCTCGATGCATCTCAAAAACTCATAATTTCCTAAACAGGAAGTGGGAGTATCACTATTTTGGCACCAAAATGACCATTTATGATTTGTTCAGTAACCTTATATAAAGCTAGTGTTGCCCCAAACTGTATTACTGTCTTGAAAAAGGCCTTATATAGGCCGAAACTCAACAACTGGATTAATTGACATGATTGACTTTTGGACATTTGCAGGACATTTGTATTTCATTTGTTGCTGGACTTTTATTTTTGCTTTTGCCATCCACTGTTGCTCACCAGCTTCATATTTGGTACTTATATCAACTTTATGCACTTCACCTGTCACTTGTAATTATTGCACAGGTCCACCTTCTTCTCATATGTAATTATTGTTATTTACCTGTCATTTGCAATTACTGTAAAGTTTACATGGATCCATGTTAATTTTTATTGTATAATTTTTATTGTATAATTGTTACTGATTTTATCATCACTGTTTTATTGTATGCTTTTATGTGTCTTTGTTAGGATTAAAACCTCTTACACACATCTCATTAGGTACGTTCTCATTCATTACGTTCTCATTCATTACCTTTCATTTAGGCGCTTTGTACATTACACCATCCAATTGGTCCATACAAAGTAAGGAAACAGAAATACATTGGCCAAAAGAACTTTGGATGTTTTCCCTGCCTAAATTGCTCTAATTACAAAAACATCATAAGAGGTCCTGTATTTTATCACTCAAATACTGGGGTTAGGTTTGAGATTAGGGGGCACTATAATTGTAACACTGACTATGTTGTGTACCAAATTAAATGCCCATTTGCCAAGATCTATATTGGTGAGATGACCCAGAGGATCCATGAGATAATTAATCAACATCAAAGTAGCACATCATTTTTCTTACAGCAGGGCATCATCTCAGTCAATTACATTTTCAGATTTTGGAACAGATGAAACTTCCCAGGCATGGGGATAATAGATATCTTCTATTCAAACAAAAGAAGGCTGCTTGGATCTATAAATGTAATATGCCTATTCCACAGGGAATGAATAGAGAGCTTGACTGGTCACTTTTATACCACATCTTACACACTGTTTTTTGACATAATATGTATATATGTTTTTATTAATGATGTATCATGACAAGTAGAGGGTGTAGGTGTTGTAAATGGTTACACTTACATGAGAAACAGATGGATCAGTAAAAATGGTTAATTGTTTGGGAGGTGGAGCCATGCATGACTATTTAAAGTCAATTAACATGTTATTATGATAGCATGAATAATTGTGACTACCCAAAACATTATTGATTTGCTTTTTATTATGTTGTTGGCTAAATACATTTTGGATAACTACAGAGCGGTGCTGCTACATTATTTTCAAATCATCATTAATGTTATATCATAACTAAAGTAAATAATAGAGTATATTTGGTCAATTTCAATTTCAAAATCTATGGAAGTGGATATGGATAACTTTTATTCTTTTAAATGAGAAAATTAACTCACATTTCTCTGACTGTGTATGGCTTTATAAAGCTATATATGATAACAAAATTATTATTTATAACCCTTACATTTGTATGTAAACATCAATTGATAACCATATTTTTGAATTATGTAGGATATCTCCTCAAACATTCATATTCTGAAAAAAAGCTGGTGCTAAAACCTATTTTGAAGACATGAAAAAATGGAAATAAATAATAATTATGCAATATTAAATATATGTGATTTGCCTTACCTAGAATAAAAGTAATTAAAAGTCTATTGCTAAATTTTGACAGTGAGCTCTTCCCATATAATCATGATTAAATTGTTTTAGAAATTGAATATCTAGGAAGGGCCAATACTTCAGACTAACAGTGATGTACAGGGATGTGTGGGACCCTTTTTCTGTAGTCACACAAGATGAAAAAATTACCTCAATTGAATGAGGATTATGTTTTATTTTTATATGTATTTATTTGATTAATGCATTGATTTATGGAAAGACAAAATAGCAGGCTTAACAAATTTGACAATATTTTGGATTACAATGTACTAAATTTTGGTGAGGTGTCTTTTTAGTTTGTTTTCTCCCTGTGTAACTTATGTGTCTGTTAAAAAGTATATTTTTGACTTCTCTATATAGTGTCTAGCATTAATTGGTACTTGGAGTCATTGAGAGCTCAGAGAACTATGCATCATCATCTCGCAATTGAAGCCTTTGACTTTTCTGCATTAGTTTTCAGTTTGAGGAATGTATGAAAAGAATTTTAGTTCTGGAAATATTTTCTTTGATATGTAAACAATGTTGCATAGTGATGCAAATTCCTCTCAACTGACAAATGCTTTCTAAGCAAATTTCATATCTGTCTTCCTTGTTTTTCAGTAAAGACTAAGAATAAACATGTTGGTGAGTCTATTAAAACAAAGAATATATTTTAAAAAAAATGTAATACTTCTGTGTTCTTTCTCAGAAGTCATTCTCTAACATAATGCAAATTGGTATTTGCAATGCCCAAATGATTTGTAAGAAAATCACACCAGCTAAAGGAATCAAGTAGATTACAATACAATAAGGATATTTTAGCAAACTAGCAGGTCATTTTTATGTTAGAAATACTTCAAAAATAATGTTCTGAGCTACAATTTGTAGGAAAAAAAAACATATATTTTTATCTTTTCTTTATGAACACCTGGTATGACAAAATAATGGACATTTACACTATATAATGTTTTGGAGCGTTAACATTTTTAACATAAAATGTGTTTTGTGTTTTACATTTATATATTTTCTTGCTTTTAAAATAAAAAAATGGCTAAAAATTCCTCTTTAAAATGTACATGCTTAAACATAGGGTATAAGGCTTTATTCTCTGGGAAATAAAAACATATTTTTTTTCTGTCTGGATAACATGATCCATTTAAACAGCTATATGTAATGACTCAAGGTCATTGAGAAGTAAATCCAGGCAGAATTATTTTCCTATTTTTGTCACCAAACTTTATAGCAAATTCACATATTTATTTCATCTGAAGCTGTTAAGTATATAAAATATGTCATACAAAAGTGGGCTTATACATTTTAATATCAATATCCATAATACATAGACATACTGAACAAATAATTTATGACAGTCTCATTAAATAGATATGATTGTATTCTAAGAAATATATACTGTTGAATGACTTCAAGCATTTCTCATAAACTAGCCAAGGACATGCATAGAAATAGCTTGTATCATGCTATATTTCTTAAAAGTAACAAAAAAAAAAAACCCCAACATGTAACATTGGGTGGAAAAACATTTAGAATTTAAGTTACATGATTAATATGTTATTAATGTTTTTTCACTGAAGCCTTCAATTCTTTGAAAAAGGTTTACTCTAGAATATAACCTATCTGTATATTTACTATAAGGGAGGCCCAGATACATTTTTAATATTTAATCCTGATGATAATTTCTGCACTGGTCATCATTCCAAATTTTTAGAAGAGCTAAGCTGATCTGTTTGTGGAGTTTTTAACTGAGTTTTCAAATCTGAGTCCATTATAAAACCCATTTAGGGCTAAATTACAAGTGGACCGCTAATGTATTGCACGCCCGCATACAGGTATATTTACCTGTTTGCAGGTGCGCAATAAATAACCAGCCAGTTGCAATTGGTGCCTAAAATGCCCCCAAAATAAAGTGTTAGCTTTTATTTTATTTTTTTAATGTAGCATTTTTTAAAAGAAAGAAAACTGTATTTAACGTTTTTTGGGGGGATAAAATCGGCAGCTGTGGGGTATCAGAAAAAAAATGGCTCTGAAAAGTACATTTTCATTGCAGGCTATGGGAACTGTGTGTTTCCAGCAAATATCTATGTATATGCTTATATACATATATATTTGTGTTAATGTGTATATACACATATTAACACATAAATATATATGTTTATATGCATATACATAGATATTTACAATTTGCTGCCATCGCTGTGCTATTTACTCCCTTCGCTGTGCAAGGTTCTTATGTTGTGTCTCATGCATGAGAACAATGCTCCCATCGGAGCCTATGGAAGTGCTCTATCATGACCGCAATGTTTCCCAGCAATGTGAACGCAAGCTCAAGTTCGCATTGCTGTCAACTTGTAATACCAGTGAACATTAGCGTTGCGCTTGTATTACTCAGTGGAGCCCTAATATTGATTTCGAGAAAGCAATATTTAGTGCTCCACTTGTAAACGGCCCATAGTGCACTATTTTTTAGAGGTTACTCATGAATTTACACAGCAAAAACCCATCAGATACTTTGCACCATTCCCTCTCCAGTGTTGATTTCTTCAGAAAACACTGTCCTATTGATTTGGGGATACTTAACTAAAAAAAGTAAAATTGCCTCCTGAAGAAACACTTTGTCCTTTTTTAAATTAATGTTTCACACATTCTCAGTGAATGCTTATGAATATAATTAACTTTAAGGGACATAAAATTCAAAATTCTTCTTTCATATTGCAGATAAAACATTACATTTTACACAACTTTCCAATTTACATCTATTATCAAATTTGCTTCATTCTCTTGGTATCTTTTTTTTGCAGGTGCAGCAGTGCACTACTGGTAGCTAGCTGAATACATCAGGTGAGCCAACGACAGAATGCTTATATGTGCAGCCTCCAATTAGCAGCTAGCTCCCAGTAGTGCATTACTGCTCTTGAGGCTACCTAGGTATGCTTTTCAACAACAGATATGAAGAGAGCAAAGCAAATTAGATAATAGAAGTAAATCTAAAATATCGGGCTTTATGTCCTATTAAAAGTATTGCTCAAATTTTTAATTTTTAAATATATAACATAGACAAAGTCAGATATTATCATAAGCATTTTAATTTCTTATTGCAATTAACTGTGTGCAATCTCAAATTAATATGAAAATGTGTAAGGCATGAGTTTGGTTAAGTTAGTAAACTGTATTAAAATACACTAGGCAAACATCAACACAATTAAAATAACTGAGTTTTCTTTTTTGATCATTTTTTAAACTGATCTACTCTGTGTCTTTTATAACTAAAACATCTATCTTTCATCAGCATTTTTTTTTTTTTTCGATTTTAACAAACTTTATTGAAAAAATAAAATCAGCATACATGTTACGTATCATTATCAAGAATACAGACATAAAAAAAGAAAAGAAAGGGAAAACAGGTACATTGTTTGGATCTGATTTAAAGGGAAGACAGTGGCAATCTAGAATAACATCAAAATACAATCCACAGGTTACATAACTCCTTTTGTCATAGGTTAATATTAATTGGGGTCTCGGTCCAGGGGGTATTGGTGTTAGACACAACTTCCATTATCTTATTATTTTCACCAGGCAATAACCAAAACCTAGGGTATATCCAAAATTAATACATAGGGTGCGAGCATATGGTGTATTTATGAGGTATTGGTACTATGGGGTAAGGGTGTAAGATGAGTGATCGGGTCTTTAAAGGAATGTAAGTATTCTTCCCAAATAAAACATATATCGTGGAACTCCTCTAACTTTCCTGTTTTGGTATAGTGGTATTGTTCAAGTTTTAGGGCTACTGTCACTCTGTCCCTCCAGAACTGTAATGTCAGTAATGTGTTTGTTTTCCAGTTGGAAGGGATGTATCTTTTGGCCGTGTTTACCATGAGTGTCAGGAGTTTAAGTCTATATATACAGCTGATGCTGGGGCGGGCATTAAACAGGAATGTCCATGGTGTATGAGGAACTGGGGAGCCTAAAACAGTCTCTATCTCCCTACTTATGTCTAGCCAGTATTGCTTCACGGTAGGGCACGTCCACCAGATATGTGTAAATGTGCCTCTGTTACCGCACCCCCTCCAACATGATGCGTCATAAGTAGGAATAATTTTCTCCAACTTGTCCGGGGTATAGTGCCATCTGCATAATAGTTTAATGTTCATTTCAGCAGCCTGCACAGATGAGGCTGAGGAACTCATTTGCTTAAAGATTACGTCCCATGTTTTTGGTGGTGTGTAGTCTTCTAATTCAGATTCCCACCTTTTAATATATGATGGTGGTTGTGTTGCTTGATGTGAGACAAGTAATTTGTAAGATATAGATAAGGTGCCATTACTCTGCAGTGGTGTATAGCACATGGACTCAAAGGGTGTCAGGGGTCTGGAAATGTCAGTCTTTTTAGGGTGCGTCTGGTGGTTATGTGAAATCTGATGGTATGTCAGCCATTTGTTGTGGTCAAGATGTAATACATCCATAACTTCTTGTTTAGTTTTAAGCTTTCCATTTTGTAGGACCTTGTGCCAAGACCGGCTTTGGTGTATTGTTGGCATGTTCTGAGCTTCTGTGTTAAGTGGAGTGGTGGGTTGGATGTTGTGGGGTAGAAGGGTCAGTGGGGACTGTAGGGATGAGATAGATTTATGTGACCTCAAAATGTTATGCCATAACCTGAATGTTTCTTGGACAGTAAGTGGGTCGTTTGGCCGGACAGAACCAGCAAGTCCCTGACGTACTTGAGACCTGCATTGGTCTCCTAGTTGTGTAACTCCACAAAGTTTGGTTTCTAAGGATACCCATTCTTTATGGGCAGCATGTTTGCACCAGTCTATAATCCTGGACATATAGATTGCATATTTATATAGCTGGAGGTTTGGCACTCCCAAACCCCCTTGTAATTTATTACGGTATAATGTCTGAGTACCTTCCATATGAAGGAATTTATTATTTTCTGTATCTGTTGTAATGACTTATCTGGGATGGGGATGGGAAGGGTTTGAAGGAGATAGAGAATCTTTGGCAGAATAATCATTTTTATAGAATTAATTCTGCCCAGCCAAGATAGGGGCTTTTGTTTCCAGGAGGCCAGGGTAGATATGATATGTGTCTTGAGGGGTTCAAAATTTAATGGAATTATTTTATGCAAATGGGGGGTAATATAGACACCTAAATACTTGAGTGCCATGGGTTGTTGCTTAAATTGATGTGTCATCAGGTGCTGTAGCTCGCATTGTGGGGTTCCTACATTTATAAATTCAGATTTGGAGTAGTTTATACGAAAATATGACATCTTCCCAAAGCTATGTAATGTTGACATGAGTGCGGGCACCGAGGTTTCTAAATTTGTGAGAGTTAAGATGAAGTCATCCGCATATAAGGAGGTCTTGTATTCTGTGTGATCTATAGTAATACCTCTAATCCTTGGGTTGCATCTGATGTATGTGGCCAGGACCTCCATTGCCAAAATGAACAACATGGGGGATAAGGGGCAACCCTGTCTGGTTCCATTCTCAATAGTGAATGGTTCAGATACATAGTCATTTAACTTAATCCTGGCTGTTGGGTTGTTATAAAGGGCAAAAATTTTGGTGAGGAATTCTGTGTCAAATCCAAAAGTGTATGCTTCAGGAAGGACCAATTTAAACGGTCAAATGCTTTCTCAGCATCCATAGAGAGAATTACAGCGGGAATATTGTGTTTGCTAGCATATTCTATGAGATTGATGATTTTCGTAGAGTTATCCCTAGCCTCTCTGTGCGGGGTGAATCCTACCTGGTTTAGGTGTATTAGATGTGGAAGGACATTATTTAAGTGGGTGGACAGGATTTTAGCATATAGTTTGATATCCACATTTAACAAGGAAATGGGACGGAAATTTGAGGGGGTTGTGGCTGGCTTGCCTGGTTTAGGCAGAACCACAACATGGGCTTCTAACATTGAGGGTGGGAATTTTGCCCCTTGGCTTATCTCGTTGAAGAGCGTTGCCAAGTGTGGGGTTAGGTAGTCTTGAAAAATGTTGTAATATTTCGCTGAGAACCCATCTGGTCCTGGGCTTTTTCCATTTTTCAGTGTTTGTATAGCCTTTTTGATTTCTGGGATAGTGAAGGGTGAGTTAAGTTGTGTTAATTGAGTTGCAGTTAATTTGGGTAGCAGGCAATTTTTAATGTATCCGTCTAGTTCACCATTAAAACTGGGTAAGTCAGAAGTAGGGGACAGGTTGTATAGATCTGAGTAATAGGAGTGGAACGCCTGAAGGATTGTTGGTGTAGTGGTTAGGGGTGGTTTATTTGAGGGTTTTAATTCATAGATATGTGATTTAAGTTTCCTCTTTTTTAAAGCCCTCGCTAGGTATTTACCTCCTCTGTTGTTCTCATAATGAAAAAGGCTATTTGTTTTATGTGAGAGGTTCTGGCATTCCATTTGGAGGAAGTCATCTAGAGCTTGTCTGGTTTTTGTTATTTCAGTCAGAATACTTTCGTCTAGTGGGGAGTGTTTGTGTGAGTGTTCCAGTTCTGACAGTCTAGTGGTCAGATTGTCATATTCTACCCTTTGGGCGCGTCTCATTTGGGCCTTTAGTTTTATAAATTCTCCTCTGAGCAGGCATTTATGTGCCTCCCAAACCGCGAACTGGTTGGGGGTTGAGGGAACATTTATCTGAAAATATTCCTCTATGGTTTTATTCAATTTATCGACTAAGTCCACTTTGTTAAGTAATGCGTCATCTAACTTCCATAAGAATGGTATGTCTGTATGTTCTGGCCATGAGATGTGTAGTGAGACCGCTGAGTGGTCCGACCAAGCTGTAGGGGAGATTGAACATCTTTTCACCTGTGTAAGACCTTTTTGGTTAGTGAGGAAATAATCAATCCTGCTATGGGACTTGTTAGGATGGGAATAGAATGTATAGTCCTTGGTATTGGGATGTTGGAGTCTCCATATGTCGTATAGTTTATAAAGTTTAAGTTGTTTCCAGAAATATGTGTGGAATTTAGTCTTATGAGTAAGGCGGGGGTTATTACTATCTAAGTGTGGTTGGAAATGTAGATTGAAGTCTCCGCCTATATATATTGGTCCAGTTGAGATGTCTAAAATACGACTGAATAACCTTGTAAAAAAGGGTTTTGGATTATTGTTGGGAGCATATAAATTAATAAGAGTGACTGGTCTTCCATAAAGGAGGCCCACCAAGCCTAGGAATCGGCCCTCATTATCTGATTCTTGTTTGAGTAAGGTAAAAGGTATGTTTTTTTTCAGTAAAATGCTAACGCCACATTTTTTAGAGGGGCCGGTGCTGTGAAAGTGTTGTGAGTACGTTTGTCCTAAGTATTTTGGTGTGTGTCCCTTTCTAAAATGGGTTTCTTGTAGGAAAAGTACATCGGCCTGTCGTTTTGAGATATCTGAAAGGGCCTTTGATCGCTTACATGGGGAATTAAGACCCTTGGCATTCTGGGAGAAAAGAACTAAGGAGTGTGACATTCTAGAATTATGGCTAGACATTGTCTTGATAAAGTTTCCCTGTACATTTACAATTGTCTAGACTTATCAAACAAGCATTGGCTGTAGAAAAAGTAGAAAAACATTTCCAAACAGTAACATAATCTGAGCATGTATTATCTTCATACACACAATCATAATAAATAACATGACTATGCAAAAAAACAGTATTAACATATTGTGTAATGAAAAACTGTAACATTATTAGAGTAAACAAATCTCTAAGTCTGAAATCAGACATAAAAAGAGATATAATATTGAAAAGGGGGGGGGGGAATACAATCATAAG
Source organism: Bombina bombina (assembly GCF_027579735.1). Taxonomy (NCBI): domain Eukaryota; kingdom Metazoa; phylum Chordata; class Amphibia; order Anura; family Bombinatoridae; genus Bombina; species Bombina bombina. The sequence goes on along the minus strand of NC_069502.1, from coordinate 475,135,879 downwards.
GTCCTATATTTTTATTAAATTAAAGTCCTTGCTCATCCTAGACTAGGAATGAGGCTTAGCTATAAGTGTCCTGGGGTCTGTGTGAACACTAAACAGGGGCATCACATTGCTTCATGTAACGTCCAACAGTTTCATAATGAATGAGTATATAGATAAATGGGCTAGATACGATACCTGTCTCGATGTAGCTATCTTAGGATCAGAGTCCAGCACATGTCCAGTAAAGTGGAAATAAAATTAGATAAAGCAATGAGCTACGATATCTGTCCATAGATACGGGTGTTAAAAGAGATATCCAGTGTTTCTTTAATCCTCTTCGGAATCAGAGGGTTGGTTAGCCCTAGGTGAGGGTTGCTGTTGTCCGGGTTTTCCTGTTGCTGATGGTGTTTTATCTGTTTTGGACATCTTGATTTGCCATTTTGCAGGGTTAACATTTGATCTTTTATTGGCTCTCTGTTGTTCTGTCGTTAGCAGTACTAAGTCCAGTGAATGATCAATGCCCAGGTCCTTGCTGAAGGCATTCATATCCTCGGGATTGTTGCATACCAGTCTTTTATTGTCTTGTATGACCATGAGGTGTGTGGGGAAGCCCCATCTATACAGTATCTTCTTGCTACGGAGTAATGTTGTCAGAGGAGTGAATTCTTTCCGTCTCTGCAACTTTCTCGTTGAGAGGTCTTGGTAAATTTGTATAACGTTACCCCTGAATCTCACAGGTTGTTGTCGACGGGACTGGTTAAGGAGCATTTCTTTTTCAAGGAAATTCTTAAGTCTGATAATAATATCCTTTCATCAGCATTTTATAGTAGTCTATGGGTAGATGTGAAATGCATGCAGCACATTATGATTATAAAATCAGGCAGACACTAATTGACTATACATGTTTCAAATGTTCTATTTTCAACCTTGATATAAAAAAAATATGTAACTAATATGGAGGCTGGTATAATTTATGCCAATAAAAAAATAAACATGAACAACAAAATGCAGCTAAAACACATAACCATAAAAGTTTTTTTTTACTGTATATTGTGGGTGTCTTATGGATTTTTCCTTAGCTTTATACTAGTTTGCAAAATGTTCAACACAAGTAGAAAAGCCAATAATGTAATGTATTATAAATCAAGTAACTGCAGAATAATATATAAGCAATTCTCAGTTTCTGATCTTGCATTTCTTATTCTAGATTATCACAACAGCTTGCTTGACATTTATTTTCCTTGTAATAACAGCAAAATCTGCAATTGCATGACATTTTTAAAAATGTAATTTATACAGACTAAATCAATCAAATATGGTGTCATGACATTGACAACACCAGTCTAATGTCAAAAAGTAGCCAAAGTCTTGTTTCCCTGCCCTTTCCTTTAACATAAAACATAAAAGCATTTTTTTTTAAAAATCTAAGCACTGAATAAGTTAACCAGCTTGGTGTTTTTAGTAAATCTATTTTCCTTTTTAAAATATTTTATTTCAACACAGTCAATATATATGTTGCAAACATTGCTGCATACACATTGATCTCATAGTAATCTGTTAAAATCAATCAGTTTCATACGGTGCTCTGACAAAATGCACAAGGACATTTGGCAGAAGGACATTTGGCTGACAGACCTTTGGCTGACAGACAGAAAGCTAAAGAATGTTCCGATTTCGGCCGAGGGCAGATATACGTTCCAGAGTGCTCTGTTCTAATCAGAGCCTCGGGCGCCGCAACTGCCTCTGGGAACCTTACCATGGGTCCCAGGCCGCACGTTTTGTAATTCTCTGTCTGGGAAATTATTTATCTATCAAGTCTATCTATCTATCGCATTTATCAAATGTATCTATTGCATCTATTGATCTATCTATCTAATCTATGTATCTATCAAATCTATCTATCTCCTGCCGGACTGTTAGCTAACAGCCACTTGTGTTTCGGCCAAATGTCCGTCGGCCAAATGTCCGTCGGCTAAAAGTCCGGCCACGGTTTCATACAGTTGTTTATACAATGAAATATATTAGCAGGTGTTATACAGTTTGCCAATCTACATTGTGGTTTAAAAGTCTATTTGACAGATACATTTTGTAATTTTTAATATTTCCTAGAATTTTTGAACTTTTTGATCTTTTGGCAAATTTGATTTTAAAGAATTTCCAGAATAAGTAGTAAGTTGGTTGGCACATAAGACAAAGAAGTTGGGTCCCTGATAATGGAGAGCTTTAGTCAACAGCAGGACATAAAATGATTCATACTTTTTTATAGTCAATAGATAATGGGGTGGTGTTATGTGGCTTTTTTCTTGCTAATTAGCATCCTTGCTAATAGATACTGCAACAGTTGAAGTCCATTGCCTTTTTTGTTGGGTGTAAACAGGAATTAGCAGATTTTAGAAGGAAAGCAGGGAAGCAACATAGAGACACAGAGTTTTGTAAACTGAAAATGCAGCTGTAAAAAATAAAGCAGAGTCAATAAAAAGAGCCAATATATGAGATACAACATACTGAAAGGGGCAGTTTCCTTGAAAATGTTTATTTTTTTAGAAAGATAGATAATCCCATTCCCCAGTTTTGCATGACCAACACTGTTATAATTAATACACTTTTTACCTCTGTGATTAACTTGTATCTAAGCTTCTGCAGACTGCCCCCTTATCTCAGTTGTTTTGACAGGCTTGCCTTTTTAGCCAAACAGTGCTGACTCATTAATAACTCCAAGGGAGTGAGCACAATGTTATCTATATGACTCGCATGAATTAGCACTGTAACTGTAAAATGCACTGAGATAAGAGGTGGCCTTCAACTGTATACAAATTAGTTTGCTTCCACCTAGGTTTAGCTTCCAAAAAAGAATATCAAGAGAACAAAGCAAATTTGATGATAAAAGTAAATTGGAAAGTTGTTTAAAATTGTATGCCCCTATCTGAATCATGAAAGTTTAATTTTGACTAGACTGTCCATTTAAAGAAGAAGAAAGAGATGAAAGGATTCAAAGCTAAAAAGCATCTAAAATAAAGAAAAGCTGAGGGAAGTTAAACTTAAAAAATTATAAAAGTAAACAATAATATATAAAATATTAATGAAAAAATATGAATATTTAAAAATGGTTCTAAGAGGAACAAAATAATATGCAGAAAAAAGCTGACAAATCAAAAGAAACATGATATATTTTTTTGAAATATTAAAGCACAACTAAATGAGAGTACTTAATTTAAGATGTGCAGCAAAAAAAGAGGAGAATGGGGTGTTAATGGATTATATATGGACACTAATCCACCTGTGATTGATTATTTTCTATAGTTCTTGAAATATATATGTTCTCTGTCTATATGTCTCTAATACTTCATCTATTATTTTCTGTTATTTTTATTTATGTTATTCTTATTAACTTTTAATATAAAGAATCCAAATCCCTTTAATGGATTATGCATTTCTATTAGCGGCTCCTATGTACTAGTTATGAATGGCATAATAGTCAGCCCATATCACTGGTTCTTTTGTTAGATCAGAAATTCTAGTTCAGTAAATTACATAATGTCTATTGTGTGACCACTTCTTTTAGATAACAGATGACACAAATTGGGTAAAGCAAAGAGCATGATTCATGAAATGTCTGTTCTAAGCTGTAAAATAATTGAAGACATCAAGGATAAATAATCACTAGTGATCTAAACTTAGTTAGCTACAAACTCTATGAGTTTTTGAAGAAATACAGTAGCTTTCCAACACTCCAGAGGCTGGTAGATTAGAAGGATTACCAGCCATTCTTGTTCTATTCCTGACAACTAAAGTTTCATATGATGCTGGTTATCTTACTGAAACTGCTATACGCATCAAACATGATTTATAGCACATCATCACTCCTCTTTTCTTGTACATTAGTATTAGTAATGGATTACACAATCATTTGCTTATAATGCTGCTTCTAAAATATAGCAAACATGTATACATGGTGTCAAAAGTTGTCATTGCATTTTGTGAAAAGTGTTGCAAATGTACCTTTTAAACCTTTAAGACCTTTGGCAGTTAGAACATCAAAGAGCAAAAAGTTATTCACAAATGACATACTGTATGTGCGTGTATGTGATTGGTTTAGTTGGCTGTATCAAACTAGCTGAGAACAAACTAGTTCCCTGCACATGCTCTATCACCTTGACTTGTCAAATTACCCTGGGTTTATCAAAATCATGTGGTGAGCAAGTCACAGATCTATATATCATGTGGCCATGTAAACACATCAAAGCAGTCCTTATGTCAGAACCTGTAGACAATGTCAGTCAATAAGTTGAACCAAGTGCTATGGAGAAATAGTATAGACAAACCAGAGCCACTATATATACCTCAAGATGTGACCAAACAACAGCATATAGCAAGAACTTGAAGGCTAAGTGGTAAGATAATAGGTTGAATTACACAGTGGTAGGAAGTAGTCAACTAGGCCTGAATCAAGCACAATCCGATCAATGAGATAATTAAAGGGACAGTCAACACCAGAATTTTTGCTGTTTAAAAAGAAAGATAATTCCTTTATTATCCATTCCCCAGTTTTGCATAACCAACACAGTTATATAAATAAACTTTTTACCTCTGTGATTATCTTGTATCTAAGCTTCTGCAAACTGCCCCCTTATTTCAGTTCTTTTGACAGACTTGCTTTTTAGCCAATCAGTGCTCACTCCAGGGTAACTTCACGTGTATGAGCTCAATGTTATCTATATGAAACACATGAACTAATGCCCTCTAGTGGTCAAAATGCATTCAGATTAGAGACAATCTTCAAGGATTAAGAAATTAGCATATGAACCTGCTAGAATTAGCTTTCAACTAAGAATACCAAAGGAACAAAGCAAAATTGGTGATAAAAATAAATTGGAAAGTTTTTTTAAAATGTCATTCCCTATTTAAATCCTGAATGTTTTTTTGGACTTGACTGTCCCTCTAAGTTAGACAGTTGCAATGTTAGCTGCATGCAGTTGTTCAGATATCAGATGAACATTCCAAGCATAAAATAGCGCTAGACAAGCACCTGATTAAATGGCCGCATTGTATTCTCATAAGTGCCAAGAAATGAGTAATATTTTGAGCAATTTACTGTTTTTAAACATATTTTTATTGCAATTATTTGCGTTGGATATACATCTTTTAAAAATAAAAACAAATTATTGTTCATGAGTTGCGGCTGGTCCAGAGTGAGTTAACTGGATAACTCAGGGGGTCCAGCATACATGTAAACAACATTTGTTTGGTGGCTTCAAATACATGAGTACCCATCAGAAGGGGAGTTTGGCTTGCGTACAGCATTCCACAGAATATGCTATGTAGTGCACCCATTTGTGTTTTGCAGATTTTGTAGGACCAGATGCAGGCAATAAGATAACAGATAAAAAGTTCAAGCTTACTATAGGGATAGGCAGTTGAAGGGTTATAAGCGGTCAATTTTCAGGATAGAAAGTATAAGCCAGGTCAGCAACAGGTATTCAGGAACAAACAGAACACCCAAAATTCTCTTAATAAAGTGCAAAACTCAGGTATAAAAAAAGCACTGCAGTATAACATTAAATAGCAATGTAGCACACAAAACAGAACACAACCCAACAGCATGGGAAGCGGCCCACAAAGATAGCAGTACCTATATTGTGCAATGCTGACACTTCAAACCTCAAATAGTACATATAATCATCTAGGTGGTCCTCAAGAATTTGAATCACATGAAACAAAACATTATTGTGAGTAGGCCCTTGTTTCAAGCTTTCAAGTGTAATAGCTGCCAAAGTCATTTAAAAAATGCCTTTCAGGGGATCTAATGAAATTTATAAATCTAAAAAAGGTTGAGTACCACTACTGTATATTTTTTAAATGTAAATGTTAATGTTATCTTTTGAAGCTGCTTAAAATTTCCTACAGACAATTTAAGAAACTAAATTAAATTATAAAGTTACTCCGAAATGTTATCTTACCAGTAATGGATTAAGTTATGAATTATAAATAGCATATTCATATTCATATTATTATTATTATAATTACTTTAAATAAATAATGGAGGGAAATGTAGTCAAGATGTAATGTAAATTATAGCAGCACTAACAGAGGATAACAACATCAGTTATATCATGTGACCTCTGTACATTGTGGAATTATATTAGCATAGGGGTTGCTCTAACAACCTTTTTGTACCATCCTTACTGTAAGAACAGGAGATAAACCTCTTCATATCTACACTAACCTACATAAAGAAGAAAAGGAAGACGGAAGAAGGGTGTGAAAATAAATCTGATCATACTCTTAATGGCCCAATATATGCCTATATATGTGTACTTATGTATTTGTATGTGCAGTTATGAATGTGACTGCACACATGCATACATTTAAACGCATAAATACACTGTCATATATATTGCCTCTTTAAGACTCCTACAACCTTAGTGCACTAACCAATAAAAACTTACTCAACCATCACACCTATGCTTGGTTATTGTACCTCATCAAGCTTCAGTAGTGATGAATCTCTGCTGCTTTTACAGATACTATTTTGCTAATTATACTTTGTACTATAGAAATATCTCCTTTTCTTGAACAATTAAAGAACTAAAAGCTTACCTTGCTGGGAACCTGTGAATTTTGCATTTTTGTATCTCAGCTCACAGCACAGGGGAGATACGCCTGCCATTCTCAAGTTACACATGATCTATAAAAGATTTTACAGATCTGCAGCTCTCTATTACACAGAATGTGAACCTGCAGCAGAAGAGACACATTGACAACCTAAAGTTACACAGGGTTCTTAAAGGTACAAGCACTTAAAACCTAACTTAGGTCTAGATTTGGAGTTTTGTCGGTAAGGACGCCGGCTTTTTTCTGGCCGCACCATAAAAATAACTCTGGTATTCAGAGTCCACATACAGGGAGTGCAGAATTATTAGGCAAGTTGTATTTTTGAGGATTAATTTTATTATTGAACAACAACCATGTTCTCAATGAACCCAAAAAACTCATTAATATCAAAGGTGAATAGTTTTAGAAGTAGTTTTTAGTTTGTTTTTAGTTATAGCTATTTTAGGGGGATATCTGTGTGTGCAGGTGACTATTACTGTGCATAATTATTAGGCAACTTAACAAAAAACAAATATATACCCATTTCAATTATTTATTTTTACCAGTGAAACCAATATAACATCTCAACATTCACAAATATACATTTCTGACATTCAAAAACAAAACAAAAACAAATCAGTGACAATATAGCCACCTTTCTTTGCAAGGACACTCAAAAGCCTGCCATCCATGGATTCTGTCAGTGTTTTGATCTGTTCACCATCAACATTGCGTGCAGCAGCAACCACAGCCTCCCAGACACTGTTCAGAAAGGTGTACTGTTTTCCCTCCTTGTAAATCTCACATTTGATGATGGACCACAGGTTCTCAATGGGGTTCAGATCAGGTGAACAAGGAGGCCATGTCATTAGATTTTCTTCTTTTATACCCTTTCTTGCCAGCCACGCTGTGGAGTACTTGGACGCGTGTGATGGAGCATTGTCCTGCATGAAAATCATGTTTTTCTTGAAGGATGCAGACTTCTTCCTGTACCACTGCTTGAAGAAGGTGTCTTCCAGAAACTGGCAGTAGGACTGGGAGTTGAGCTTGACTCCATCCTCAACCCGAAAAGGCCCCACAAGCTCATCTTTGATGATACCAGCCCAAAACCAGTACTCCACCTCCACCTTGCTGGCGTCTGAGTCGGACTGGAGCTCTCTGCCCTTTACCAATCCAGCCACGGGCCCATCCATCTGGCCCATCAAGACTCACTCTCATTTCATCAGTCCATAAAACCTTAGAAAAATCAGTCTTGAGATATTTCTTGGCCCAGTCTTGACGTTTCAGCTTGTGTGTCTTGTTCAGTGGTGGTCGTCTTTCAGCCTTTCTTACCTTGGCCATGTCTCTGAGTATTGCACACCTTGTGCTTTTGGGCACTCCAGTGATGTTGCAGCTCTGAAATATGGCCAAACTGGTGGCAAGTGGCATCTTGGCAGCTGCACGCTTGACTTTTCTCAGTTCATGGGCAGTTATTTTGCGCCTTGGTTTTTCCACACGCTTCTTGCGACCCTGTTGACTATTTTGAATGAAACGCTTGATTGTTCGATGATCACGCTTCAGAAGCTTTGCAATTTTAAGAGTGCTGCATCCCTCTGCAAGATATCTCACTATTTTTGACTTTTCTGAGCCTGTCAAGTCCTTCTTTTGACCCATTTTGCCAAAGGAAAGGAAGTTGCCTAATAATTATGCACACCTGATATAGGGTGTTGATGTCATTAGACCACACCCCTTCTCATTACAGAGATTCATATCACCTAATATGCTTAGTTGGTAGCAGGCTTTCGAGCCTATACAGCTTGGAGTAAGACAACATGCATAACATGATGTGGTCAAAATACTCATTTGCCTAATAATTCTGCACACAGTGTAAAGGCTGCGTTAGGCTCCAAAAAAGGAGCGTAGAGCATTTTTAACGCAACTTCAACTCTCGATACCAGAGTTGCTTACGGACGCGGCCAGCCTAAAAAACGTGCTCGTGCACGATTCCCCAATAGGAAACAATGGGGCTGTTTGAGCTGAAAAAAAACCTAACACCTGCAAAAAAGCCGCGTTCAGCTCCTAACGCAGCCCCATTGTTTGCTATGCGTAAACACTTCCTACGTCTGCACCTAACACTCTAACATGTACCCCGAGTCTAAACACCCCTAACCTTACACTTATTAACCCCTATTCTGCCGCCCCCGCTATCGCTGACCCCTGCATATTTTTTTAACCCCTAATCTGCCGCTCCGTAAACCGCCGCTACTTACATTATCCCTATGTACCCCTAATCTGCTGCCCGTAACACCGCCGAACCCTATATTATATTTATTAACCCCTAATCTGCTCCCCACAACGTCGCCTCCACCTGCCTACACTTATTAACCCCTAATCTGCCGACCGGAGCTCACCGCTATTCTAATAAATGTATTAACCCCTAAAGCTAAGTCTAACCCTAACACTAACACCCCCCTAAGTTAAAAATCATTTTAATCTAACGAAATTAATTAACTCTTATTAAATAAATTATTCCTATTTAAAGCTAAATACTTACCTGTAAAATAAATCCTAATATAGCTACAAAATAAATTATAATTACATTGTAGCTATTTTAGGATTAATATTTATTTTACAGGTAACTTTGTATCGGCTGATCCAATCAGCCAATCAGATTGAGCTCGCATTCTATTGGCTGATCGGAACAGCCAATAGAATGCGAGCTCAATCTGATTGGCTGATTGGATCAGCCAATCGGATTGACCTTGATTCTGATTGGCTGATTCCATCAGCCAATCAGAATATTCCTACCTTAATTCCGATTGGCTGATAGAATCCTATCAGCCAATCGGAATTCGAGGGACGCCATCTTGGATGACGTCCCTTAAAGGAACCGTCATTCTTCAGTTGGACGTCGCCGGATGAAGATGGGTCCGTGGTGGAGGTCTTCAGGATGGAGCCGGTCGTCATCGGATGAAGATAGAAGATGCCGCTTGGATCAAGATGGTTGCCGGTCCGGATCGCCTCTTCTTCCTGGATAGGATGAAGACTTTGGAGCCTCTTCTGGACCTCTTCAGCCACCAGATGATGGATCGCCAGCCCCAGCTTGGGTTGGATGAAGATTTTGGAGCCAGGACGGATCGGTGATACCTGGTGAGGTGAAGACAAGGTAGGATGATCTTCAGGGGCTTAGTGTTAGGTTTATTTAAGGGGGGTTTGGGTTAGATTAGGGGTATGTGGGTGGTGGGTTGTAATGTTGGGGGGGGGTATTGTATGTTTTTTTTTACAGGCAAAAGAGCTGAACTTCTTGGGGCATGCCCCGCAAAGGGCCCTGTTCAGGGCTGGTAAGGTAAAAGAGCTTTGAACTTTATTAATTTAGAATAGGGTAGGGCATTTTTTATTTTGGGGGTCTTTGTTATTTTATTAGGGGGCTTAGAGTAGGTGTAATTAGTTTAAAATTGTTGTAATATTTTTCTTATGTTTTTAAATATTTGTTTATTTTTTGTAACTTAGTTCTTTTTTATTTTTTGTACTTTAGTTAGTTTATTTCATTGTAGTTATTTGTAGATATTGTATTTAATTAATGTATTGATAGTGTAGTATTAGGTTTAATTGTAGGTAATTATAGGTATTTTATTTAATTAATTTAATGATAGTATAGTGTTAGGTTTAATTGTAACTTAGGTTAGGATTTATTTTACAGGTAATTTTGTAATTATTTTAACTAGGTAGCTATTAATTAGTTCTTAACTATTTAATAGCTATTGTACATGGTTAAAATAATTACAAAGTTGCCTGTAAAATAAATATTAATCCTAAAATAGCTACAATGTAATTATAATTTATATTGTAGCTATATTAGGATTTATTTTACAGGTAAGTATTTAGCTTTAAATAGGAATAATTTATTTAATAAGAGTTAATTAATTTCGTTAGATTAAAATTATATTTAACTTAGGGGGGTGTTAGTGTTAGGGTTAGACTTAGCTTTAGGGGTTAATACATTTATTAGAATAGCGGTGAGCTCCAGTCGGCAGATTAGGGGTTAATAATTGAAGTTAGGTGTCGGCAATGTTAGGGAGGGCAGATTAGGGGTTAATACTATTTATTATAGGGTTAGTGAGGCGGATTAGGGGTTAATAACTTTATTATAGTAGCGGTGCGGTCCGCTCGGCAGATTAGGGGTTAATAAGTGTAGGCAGGTGGAGGCGATGTTGAAGGGGGGCAGATTAGGGGTTAATAAATATAATATAGGGGTCGGCGGTGTTAGGGGCAGCAGATTAGGGGTACATAGCTATAATGTAGGTGGCGGCGCTTTGCGGTCGGCAGATTAGGGGTTAATTATTGTAGGTAGCTGGCGGCAACGTTGTGGGGGGCAGATTAGGGGTTAATAAATATAATACAGGGGTCGGCGGTGTTAGGGGCAGCAGATTTGGGGTACATAAGTATAACGTAGGTGGCGGTCGGCAGATTAGGGGTTAAAAAAATTTAATCGAGTGGCGGCAATGTGGGGGAACCTCTGTTTAGGGGTACATACGTAGTTTATGGGTGTTAGTGTACTTTAGAGTACAGTAGTTAAGAGCATTATGAACCGGCGTTAGCCCAGAAAGCTCTTAACTACTGACTTTTTTCCTGCGGCTGAAGTTTTGTCGTTAGATTTCTAACGCTCACTTCAGCCACGACTCTAAATACCGGAGTTAGAAAAATCCCATTGAAAAGATAGGATACGCAATTTACGTAAGGGGATCTGCGGTATGGAAAAGTCGCGGCTGAAAAGTGAGCGTTAGACCCTTTTTTGAGTGACTCCAAATACCGGAGTTAGCCTAAAACCAGCGTTAGGAGCCTCTAACGCTGGTTTTCACGGCTACCGCCAAACTCCAAATCTAGGCCCTAGTGTGAAAGCTACCTTTTATATACAGTATTGTGCATGACTTAATAAGTGAGTTGTATTTCATCCACTTTCTTTAATCCTCCTGCTACATTAAACTCATAAAAACTATCTGTGTATTCCAATGAACTGATTCACCAATAACGTCTACATATTTAGACACTAAAGAACAATTAATTAGTAGCATATTGATTGAGCTGCATTATAGCAACCAAATTCCTACACCTTAGTTATTAAGAATAACCTAACAGCAGAACCGCAGTTGTGGTCTAAAAAAATGTAATTCAGTTTGAGCCAATAAGTGTCTTAGAATAACCAAGCGTTAAGATGAACCCAGCAGACATGGCTACTCACATCTCTAACCTCACCCAAAAAGTATATATGCATACACAAGGGTTAAGGAAGCTGCATACACTAAATAAAATTTTACAAGATTTATTAAAGGAAGCTATTACACCCCATCAAATCACTCCAGAGACCCCCTGAACCCATGTTTAGTTCATTATAAAAATAATTCTTGTTACAGGAAACAATTTAGAGAATTTTAAAATGCCTGCAAACTTTTATTTACTCTGAAACCTAAAACATATCATAATGAAAGGATTAAGGTATGCACAGTTATTTCATACCTCTGGGGAGAACTGCGAGCCTGGCAGATAGTTTTTCTTAAAAGGATGATGAGATTCTCAATTCCATAGAATCCTTTTTCTCTTCCATGGCTTTACTTTACGAAGATCCAAATACGCAAATCACTGCTGAATCAGCTTTAAGAAACTTTAAACAGGGAAAGTGACCTGAGGAGGATTCTCAATGGAATAACATCAGTTTAAGAAATCAATTATATTGGGCTTATCAGAGGTGGTAAAGGATGAGCTCTGCAGACCAGTGTTACCCACCACACTAGATGCCCTAATTAACCTTTTAAGGACACGGCTTTCAGTTTGCTCAATTGTTTTATGACGGAAAAATTCTGTCATATGTCCTTAAGAGGTTAAACTCTCTACAACCATTGATAGGAGACTCAGAGAACGTAAAGCTGAGAGAGTCCAATCAGAGCATACCTACAACAAACTGTTCCATCTACCTTCACCTGTCCAACCTACCGAACAAAATCTTGAACCTATGGAGATAGGATTTATTAAAGGACCACTCTCCCAAGAAGAAAAATTTAAAAGAACTTCAAACTTTGCATGTACTGTACTTCCCACAAGCACAAAGTGAAAAACTGTCCATCACTTCAGAGACAGAGACTTTTTAAGAATTCTTAAAATATAGTGTGCTATTCTATAAATGATTTACATGGGTCTTACTGTTCCATTCCTTTATCTTTACAGTGGGATAGAAGACATCTTCATGCTGAAGCAGTGATAGACTCATGGGCTTGTGGCTCCTTCATTGATGTTAATATCGAACATATCAATAAAATAATACTCATCACTAAGCAAACTCCTGTGTCCATTAAAGTTATTGGTGGTTTATTCATAGCAACATGTCATCACCCATCACACTATATCTATTCTAGTAACTACCAAGGAATGACTCTCAGAGTTTATTACTTTCAATGTAATAACCTTGTAACTTTTCCGAGTGGTAATACGGATCACATGGCTTAAGCTACACCAAACACTTCTCTGTCAGCTCAAGACTTTGCCAGCCACTTCAATAACAAAATTGACTCCATCAGAAATGAAATCAGCTCCCAACACACTTTCATTCTCTCACCCCCTCAAACGCTCACAATTTTCCACAACCCATATATCCATAAACATAGCGCTTTCTCCCCTGTTACTGAGGAAGAAGTTTCTGCACTTATACTGCGCTCTCAACTCACTACCTGTCCCCTTGACCCTATCCCCTCACAGCTACTCCCCTCCCTCTCTTCTACCTTTACCCCTATACTCACACACATGTTCAACCTCTTCCTCAGCACTGGTATATTTCCCTCATCTCTGAAATATGCACTGATCACATCTATCCTCAAAAAGCCTTCCCTTGATCCAACCTCCCCATCCAACTACTGCCCTATTTCCCTCCTCCTTCTTGCCTCAAAGCTTCTCGAAAAGCTAGTATATTCATGTCTATCCCATTTCCTTACATGAAACTTCCTACTTGACCCATTGCAATCCGAATTTCCTCCCCATCACTCCACAGAGACAGCAATCGTTAAGGTTACAAACGACCTACTTACAGCAAAATCAAAAGGACACTTCTCTCTGCTTATCCTCCTTTATCTGTCTGCAGCCTTTGATACTGTTGTCCACCCTCTTTTGCTCCAAACCCTCCAATCCTTCGACATTTGTGACACAGCCCTCTCATTGTTCTCTTACTACCTGTCAAACCGTACCTTTAGTGTAGCCTTCTCTGGGGCCTCCTCTACCCTGTCACCACTTTCTGTCAGGGCACCGCAAGGCTCTGTCCTCCATCCCCTTCTTTTCTCAATCTACACATCATCATTAGGTTTCCTAATAAAGTCCCACGGGTTCCAGTATCATTTGTATGCTGAAAACACCTAAATCTACTTCTCTGCACCAGACTTATCTCCTTCCTTTCTAACCCATGTCATTAACTTTCTTTCTCACATCTCTTCCTGGATGTCCTCACACTACCTCAAGCTAAATCTCTCCAAAACTGAGCTCCTTTTTTCTCCCACTTCTTCCAAAATCTCCACCCCAATCTCTCTATAACTGTTGAGCATTCCATCATTACCCAAACCCTCATGCCCAATGTCTTTGGGTTACATTTGACTCAGATCTTTCTTTCATTCCTCACATTCAGTCCCTGGCTAAAGCCTGCTGCTTCCACCTTAAAAAAAAATCTCTAAAATTAGATATTTCCTTACACAAGATACAACCAAGATTTTAATCTACTCTCTCATCCTTTCCCGCCTCAATTACTGCAACTCTGTCCTCTCTGGTATCCCCAGCTGCCACCTAGCTCCTTTACAATCCATAATGAATGCCTCTGCCAGGCTCATCTTCCTTACACGTCACTCTTCATCTGCTTCACCTTTCTGCCAATCCCTTCACTGGCTTCATCTTGCTTCTAAGATTAAACACAAAATTCTAACTGTGACATACAAAGCCCTCAACTGCACTGCCCCCTACCTTGTCTCCAGATACTCTCCTTCCCGCCCCCTTCGCTCTGCTCATGACCTCCTACTCTCCTCCTCTCTTGTTACCTCCTCACACTTCCGTTTACAGGACTTCTCCAGACTTGCTCCCATCTTGTGAAACTCTCTGCCTTGCACCACAAGACTCTCCCTTAGTTTTGAAAGCTTCAAGTGCTCCCTATAGACTCTACAGTTCAGGGATGCATACAACCTACATTAACCTTTCTTTATACCAGTTCCTCTCCTCCATTGCTGTCCCCTGAACCCCCTTAGCATGTAAACTTAAGAATCCAGCTGTTTGTAAATCACCTTCTTAAGAGCTGATTACAACAGTGCAACTCTTGGCAGGGGCCTCTACCCGTTTGATCCCTATAAATGTTTTATTGTACTCTGCATTTGTTTATAGCGCTGCAGAATCTGTTGGCGTTCTACAAATAAACAATGATGATAATAATAATAATACACTCACAGAATGGGGAACATCCTCCATTCTGCTACAATCAGAATACGCAAAACCATGTTACACCCATGCCTCCATTTTACAGGCAACTGAGGCTAAACTACCTAATCAGAATTCACAAATGTATTTGATAAAAAGGAATCTGAATCCCTATCACCCCACAGACCATAGGATTGTCTTACTTCCATGATCCAACATACCTTACAGTCATATTTATCCTCTTTTGGAGCCTGAGTTAACACATTTTAAACAGTATTTATTTGAAAATCGGTTTTAAAAGACCTTCCACACCCCAGCCGGAGCAGGAATATTTTTTGACAGGAACAAGGACAGCTCATTATGGCCCATTATTGGCTACAGGGAAGTAAACAAATGTACAGTGAAAAACAGATACCCGTTGCATTGCCTCTAATTCCAGATTTAATAAAAATACTTCTGAAAGGCAAAATATACAACAAACTGGTCTTAAGAGGTGCTTACAAATTGATAAGAATAAGACCTGGGCATGAATGGAAGATGGCCTTTAAAACATTATACGGCCTATTCGAATACACCAAAATGTCTTTTGGGTTGTCCAATGCACCTGCCACCTTCCAGCACTTTCTAAATTATATTTTTAACAATTTATTGCATATCTGCATAGTCATTTATTTAGATGGCATTCTCATCTACTCATCCACCCTTCAAAAAAAAAAAAAAAATCCTGGGGATCGCCAACCTCTACAGGAAGTTTATAACAAATTACTCAACCATTGCTAATCCTTTCACACAACTCACAGGCTCCAACATTGAATTTGTATGGAAATACACAACTCAGAAGTTTTTTGATTACTTAAAATAAAGATTTACTACAGCACCCATAAAAACAACTACTAGACCCTCAATAGCAATATATTTTAGAAGTTGATGCCTCAGATCATGCAGTAGGAGCAATTCTATCACAACGGAAATCACTATTAGACTCATCCTGTAGCTTTTCACTCATGAGTGTTAACTTCTTCTGAGACCAACTATTGTTAGCCATTAAAGTAGCACTTGAGAACTGGACTCATTTGCTTGAAGGAACTCTATACCCCATACTGTTATATACTGATACAGTATATACAGACCACCACAATCTAGAGTACCTAACAACAAATAAATACTTAACAGCAAGTCAAGTCCAATGGAGTTTATACTTTGAAAGGCTCAACTTTATTATTAAAGACAGGCAAGCTTTACAAAATGGAAAAGATGATGCACTCTCTCATCAAGATAGTCCACACTTAAGACAAACTGGCACTGTTTTTCCTACAGAAAGAATCCTAGGCCTTGCCACCAAGTTGTTATCAGAGGTAAAAGCTGCCCAGCAAATTAATCCTTACCACAATTTAAAATTTCTACAAAAGAGATCCAATGAACTGCACTACAAGGAAGATAAAGTAAATGTACCACATGCTCTCCGAGGGAAGGTACTTCACACTGTTCATGATCCCCATTAGCGGGAAACTCTGGCATACAAAGAACTATGGAGTTACTCAACACAATCCAAAACAGACAAAAAATAGCCATGGATTTTATTGTTGATCTTCCAACATCCAAAAACCACACATCTATTCTAGTCAATGTGGACCGTCTCACGAAAATGTCTCATTTTATACAACTTAAAGGTAAACCATTGGCTTCCAAATCTGCAAAAATAATAACAATATTTTTAATATTCATGTGTTACCACACAACATTATATCAGATCCTGGTAGTCAGTTCACCTAAAAATTTTGAAGGAGATATGCCACAACTAAAAATTCAAAGGAACTTAAAGGAGTGCATTTCATCCCCAGGGCAACAGACAGATTGAAAGGACAAATCAGTGGCTGGAGCAGTACATCAGATGTTACTGTAGTCACCTACAAGATAATTGGCTAGACCTCTTACCCATAGAAGGATTTGCATTTAACAACACCATCAACCCTTCAAAAAGATAAACAAACACCTTTCTATTCCAATTATGGGTAGTACAAACCCATATTCCATTTTAACAACAGCCCAAAACTATATTTGTCCTTCTGTGGAACAAACCACACAACACCTAAAAGAAGGGTTTAAAACCTTACAAGATAACATTAAACAGGCACAACTCACCCAAAAACCATATTATGACCAACACATTAGACCACCTACATTCAAGCAAGGGGATAAATTATGGCTTTCCACAAGTAATTTAAAACTACCAACCTCCTTCAAGAAGTTAAGTTACAGATACATTGACCCATTCAGTATCTATACTCATTAACCCAAATACAGTCAGACTTTAATTTTAACATTTTTTCTATTGATTTGCAATACCAGATTGTGCACTATTCGGAGCACAAGGTCATATTAAATGTATAGCGCACCCTGCTCTATCAATAGCACTCCACTTGTAATCTAGGCCTTAATAATTTTTTGTTAAAAGCAATGGTGTATTTTGTATTAATATTGTCTACATTCTCTGATTGTTTTACATTTATAAAATAGTAATATACACCTACATATTATTGCCCTCACATGCTACCAAAAGTTGAGAAGCTCCAGTCTTAAGACCGCTGATTCTTAACCTGTCCACAACCGCACAATTTTGACTTACTTTTTAAATCTCTAACATGATCAAAATGATCTTCACAATACATTGCAAAGTAATAAAATTGTGCATCCCAATGCTTTTAATCATGTTATAAAAATAAGGCAAGATACCAAACTCATACATCTACTGAAGTCAGGTTTTGCTTTACTGTGATTTCATGAAATTGTACTAAAATTTTGCTAGATTTCATAGTGAACTTCCTTAAACTGAATAGGAAAATAACATTACTGTGCTTGCACATGCACATGCATGCTCCCTTACAAGTCCTGGCATTAGCATCCTGACTTACTGCTGAAAATCCCTTTACAATGGGATGTGACTTCTGAGGAAATTTTGAGGTAAAATAGAAATGTTCAGGTGGTATTTTCTAGCCAGCTTTTTACCACTATGCATCACTTTCATGCGCTTTAACATTTTTGTATCATGCCCCATTAAGTGGCTATCAGGTGAGTACCAAGGCACTAGTGATCATCTAATAGAACTAAGGGCATATGGTACAAAATCAAACATAGTAATTTAAAAGAAACATCTAAGTGTATGTGATTGATATATTACGTTTTGTGAGCATATAACTGTAAAATATATAGGATGTTTTTTGCTATTTTATCTTTGGTGTTTTTAAGCTAGTGAACTCTGTCAAAATAAGCCACTCAAATAAAATCAGAATTTTGAGTAATAACAATCGACTAGATTACGAGTCTTGCATTAGCCTTAAAAAGCAGCGTTGAGAGGTCCCAACGCTCGCTGCTTTTTAACCCCCCGCTGGTATTACGAGTCTGGCACGTACAGGTGTACTGCTCACTTTTCTTCCGCGACTCGAGCTTACCGCAAATCCCCTTACGTAAATTGCGTATCCTATCTTTTTAATGGGATTTGCCTAACGCCAGTATTACGAGTCTTGGACGAAGTGAGCGGTAGACCCTCTCCTGTCAAGACTCCTACCGCATTTAAAAGTCAGTAGTTAAGAGTTTTAGGGGCTAACGCTGTAACATAAAACTCCTAACTAAAGTGCTAAAAAGTACACTAACACCCATAAACTACCTATTAACCCCTAAACCGAGGCGACCCCACATCGCAAACACTTAAATAAAGTTTTTCACCCCTAATCTGCCAACCGGACATCGCCACCACTTTAATAAATATATTAACCCCTAAACCTCCGCACTCCTGCCTCGCAAACACTAGTTACATTTTATTAACCCCTAATCTGCCGTCCCTAACATCGCCAACGCCTACCTACATTTATTAACCCCTAATCTGCTGTCCCCAATGTCACTGCTACTATATTAAATGTATTAACCCCTAAACCTAAGTCTAAACCTAAGTCTAACCCCCCCTAACTTAAATATAATTTAAATAAAATTAAATAAAATTACTACAATTAAATAAATTATTCCTATTTAAAACTAAATACTTACCTGAAAAATAAACCCTAAGCTAGCTACAATATAACTAATACTTACATTGTAGCCATCTTAGGGTTTATATCTATTTTACAGGCAACGTTGTATTTATTTTAACTAGGTACAATAGTTATTAAATAGTTATTAACTATTTAATAACTTCCTAGTTAAAATAAATACAAATATACCTGTAAAATAAATCCTAACCTAAGTTACAATTACACCTAACACTACACTATCATTAAATTAATTACCTATACTAACTACAATTACATACAATTAAATTAAATAAACTAAAGTACAAAAAAACTTCCACTAAATTACAGAAAATAAAAAAATAATTACAAGAATTTTAAACTAATTACACCTAATCTAATCCCCCTAATAAGATAAAAAAGCCCCCAAAATAATAAAATCCCCTACCCTATACTAAATTACAAATTGCCCCAAAGTAATCAGCTCTTTTACCTGTAAAAAAAAAATACAATACCCCAGCCAATAGAATGTGAGCTCAATTCTATTGGCTGATTGCATCAGCCAATAGGATTTTTTCTACCTTAATTCAAATCCTTAATTAGAATCCTATCAGCCAATCGGAATTCAAGGAACGCCATCTTGGATGACGTAATTTAAAGGAATCTTCATTCGTCGGGAGTCTTCGGAAGAAGAGGATGCTCCACATCGGCTGGCTTCAAGATGGACCCTCTCTGCTCTGAATGGATGAAGATAGAAGATGCCGCCTGGATGAAGACTTCTGCCCGTCTGGAGGTCCTCTTCTTCCCGGATCGAATGAAGACTTCTACCCCTCTGGAGGACCACTTGTGCCCGGCTGGGTGAAGACGGCTCAAGGTAGGGTGGTCTTCAAGGGGGTAGTGTTAGGTTTTATTAAGGGGTGATTGGGTGGGTTTTAGAGTAGGGTTGGGTATGTGGGTGGTGGGTTTTAATGTTGGGGGGTATTGTATTTTTTTTACAGGTAAAAGAGCTGATTACTTTGGGGCAATGCCCCGCAAAAGGCCCTTTTAAAGGCTATTTGTAATTTAGTATAGGGTAGGGAATTTTATTATTTTGGGGGGCTTTTTTATTTTATTAGGGGGATTAGATTAGATGGAATTATTTTAAAATTCTTGTAATTATTTTTTATTTTCTGTAATTTAGTGTTTTTTTTGTACTTTAGTTTATTTAATTTAATTGTATTTAATTGTAGTTAGTTTAGGTAATTAATTTAATGATAGTGTAGTGTTAGGTGTAATTGTAATTTAGGTTAGGATTTATTTTACAGGGGGGCAGCAGATTAGTGGTTAATAGGTATAATGTAGGTGTCGGCAGTGTCCGGAGTGGCAGATTAGGGGTTAATAATATAATGTAGGTGGCGCTGATGTTGGGGGCGTCAGATTAGGGTTTAATAAGTGTAAGATTAGGGGTGTTTAGACTCAGGGTTCATGTTAGGGTGTAGACATAACTTTTGTTTCCCATAGGAATCAATGGGGCTGCATTAGGAGCTGAACGCTGCTTTTTTGCAGGTGTTAGGGTTTTTTTCAGCCGATTCTGCCCCCTTGATTCCTATGGGGAAATCGTGCACGAGCATGTTTAGCCAGCTTACCGCTACCGTAAGCAACGCTGGTATTGAGGTGAGATGTGGAGCTAAATTTTGCTCTACGCTCACCTTTTTGTGCTTAACGCCGGGTTTAAAAAACCTGTAATACCAACGTTGTCTTAAGTGAGCGGTGAGAAAAGATTGCTCGTTAGCAACGCACCCCTGTTACTGCAAAACTTGTAATCTCGGTGAATGTATTTAACATTTTTATAACTAGATATTTTATTTCTTCTTACGTACATAAATTGCAAGTGAAAACAATATTATATTTACTATTACTTTTTCAATTAGAAAATTGTATTTTAAACCATATATAGAGAATACTAAATTCTGTATTTTTTTATTTTTTTGGGGGGAAGGTGAAAAGTGATGCTATATAGGGAATCATAAAGTGCCTTTTCATTACATTTAGACAATAATGGCTCCCATGGTGTCATTTACTGTGTATAGAAAATGACACAGAAATGTCTTCCTTTTTTTTTCTTCATTTAATATGATGGAATTTTTCGATTTCTGGCTATTCCTGCAAACTAAAGTCAGTTTCTGGTGGTGCATTTGTTTCTTAAATTAATATTACTTTAGTAACTAGTAATATAATAACTGGGATATTCTGTAATGCTTACATTCAAGAACATCTAGTTCTCTTTGTGGCTAGGATTAAATGACTCTACCTTTTTAAATCTTTAACTAAAGCTCATTCAAATAAAAAATGAATTGGCATAAAAAATTATCTATTTTTACAAAACTATTGCTTGATAATGGATGGTCTAGTACTAGGTACTATAGAAACTATCAAAAATACATTTCTTGAAGACTTCTCCTGTAATTATCATTTGGTACATTCAGTATCTAAAATTTAACATGGATTTATTAATAAGGAAAATAACAAAAAATATTATTGAAAGTATGGTTTATAATATAGTTTGCTATCATGATTTCTTTAATTACCACAAAATATATAGGGCTAGATTACAAGTGGTGCGCTAACGTTAACACACGCAATATTGAAATATCATGGGCACATTAATTTGTGTGCACATTACAAATTGAAAGAAAATGCGTTTGCTTGAGCACAATGGAATTTAACACGTGCCCGATTAGCGCAACTGAAGAGATTGTGTAAAGTGTTAGGGCTAAAATAAAAGTTGCACAACATAAATACATACAAATAAACAGATGTAGTCATATAAACACTATCTGACAAAAAATATTCATATAAGTATGAATAAAAAAATATTTATCAGGGTTCAAAGGTTTATGAATGCAAAGTGCTTAATATATATATATATATATATATATATATATATATATATATATATATAAAAATAATAATTCAATAACAATATTTTATAATGTGTTTACATTCTGAGGGGTGTGTCCAGATGGCGGTAATGTCTGATTACAAATCTAGAGGCTCCTAATATTATATAGATAATCCACCTATTATCTAAGAAAATACTAAGAATCCTGGACTAGATCACATTGATACCACTTTGTTAAATGCTAAGGCATCAATATAACATGTTTTTGAGGTGAACGCAACTACGGAAACCCTAGATCGGATGGTTAGCTAGGTGAGGTGGCGGCTACCTTGTTACATTAACCCTAACCCCCCGGCTCGCCGGGTTGAGCAGGTGTATTTAACTGTGGACAGGATAGAGGAGTAAAATAAGAAATTGAGCACCTTACTAGCAAGCTTTGAACATCAGATGGATAACCAGTTTACCACCCTTATTAAATCAGTAAAAGGTGACTATGGGCTCCATATACTAAGCCGTCAATTAATCTGACATTGTAGACGCGGATAAACTTGCTGTTACTCGCCACGGGCGAAATGATGTGTGCTGTCAGTATGTACTAATAATCCAACCATGAATAGACATGTCTAGCCCACCACAAGCAGTGACGGATTATTGATAAATTTGATGCCTTGCTCGCCGCAACTAAGCTACTGTACTTAAATGTCAGTAGAATTATATGGCCAATTATTAACACGTGACATGCACATGACTTTCTCAGGTGCATCGAAACCGCATTTTCAAAAGTCTGAAAGTCCTCTCAATTATCCCCCTGGTAGATCGATGTGCTTCATTGAAACGTACTTGATTTCTGGTCTGTGGGTTGTTATAGGGAGTAAACAGCCATTCTGTACATGAGTACCCTCCATCTCCTAATAGGACATAAAAGAAATATAAATATTAATATAAAAATAATTATAAAGATTGAGAACTAATGCGATGCAAATTAAAAATATACAACACTTTACTCTTTAATTACAGTCGACAAATGTGGCGCAATTTATGTAATTGAAATTAAAAACAACAAATTAGATGCCAGTTATGCTTACCTAGAAGCCATCCTTCAGGCATATCTCCGTCCTCGAACTTCCAGTATAAGCCAGTCTGCCTTAAGATGTAAGAATCATGACATGAGACTGGATAGTTTGAACGAACACTGATTATCCTCATGTTGAGGTCACAGACCATCTGAACATTCAAGGAATGGAAATGCTTTCTATTCCTATAGATCTCCTCACGAGCTTGAAGTGGTCTTACAGCAACATGGGTACAGTCTATGGCCCCTAGGACATTGGGCATCCCAGCCATCCTATAGAAATTTGACTTTATAGATTGTCATTCTTCTGGGGTAGATGGCAAACAAACATATTGAGGAAAAATAATCATCATAGCTCCTATGACTTTTGATAAGTGGCTTGAAAAAACAGATTGACTCATTCCAATAATGGCTAGAAACTGCCTGAAAGGATCCTGTTGCCATAAAATGCAATGCAGCTAATAGTTTCAAAAGTCCCGGAATAGCTTGTGAACGAGCCGTCATCGGCTCCAAATAATCTTCAATCTCTTGATACAGGTGTTATATGGATTCACGGTCAAGCCGGAATCTTTGTATGATCTCTCGGTCAGAAAGGCCATGCAAACCAACCCATGGAAGGAATACACGGGGGATATGAACTCTCCTTTTTCTAACCATTTGATTAGCGACATTTTCAGTATTCTGTCTTCTAGACCAGTGTCTCCATAGCTTCTGAAATCAAGATTGCAAGTTCAATGCTGATATTAATGCCTTTTATATATGTCTAGACTGGCGTCTACATTGACATTACTATGCTTTTGTACCGTGCCTGCCACCTAAAAGGTGGCAAGGCAAAAATAACAAGGTGGGAGCGGAAATTGTAGCGAGCAGACAAATAGATTTTTTAGTACATTAGTTTATAGCGAATTGTTGGACAAATGTGTCTAATTAAAGTGAAAAATGGAGAGGTAGCGAAGTTTGGCGGATAAGTATGCTCGCAATTTTAAATATGCGAGTTTGAACATAGTTGATGACTTTGTACATATCAGTTTGTGAGTTTTGACGCAACATTTTTTGCGGGTAGCTCGCTGACTGCTTAGTACATGGAGCCCTATATGGCGGCTGAAGCCACACAACTTGTTAATCCTGGATCTGACACTAGTTCCCTATGTAATAGCCAACTCTGCCAAATCTGCATGACACAAACTCTAGTAACTCAAACAAAGAAACTTAAAGGGGACCTGAACCTTAAAGTGTGAGTTGAGGGCATAAATACAACATCACCTACCTCAGTCAGTACACCCCCACTGAATAGCACTATGCTGGATTGTAAATGGTGGAACACACCATAAGTTGTAGTTAAGAGTCACAACTTATCATATTGATCCCTGCATTGCAACTGCCGGCTTCTGAAGTCATGCTGCCTACTGTGACAGTGAGGAGCAGCGGCTTGCCTCTAGTCTCACATCAGGAAGGTGCAGCTGACATCCGTGGTCAAGTTCCAGAGTCTCTACACCTTCTCCCTTCAATCAAGGATCCTGCGACATTAGACCTTCAAAACAGGAAACTAGTAGCTTTGTACTCATTCCCCATAAAGTGCATACTCGGCTCTCTAGAACGAGGTTTTAATTATGCTACCTACAACATATTTGACATATGCCACAGAGCACATTACCAGCTCAGATCTGGAATTGGCTGAACAATTGTGCTCTTATTTTCTTCCCCATTATGGTCAGGATGTCTATTTCTTATCTTTCATTTTTTAGATATAGAAAGGTATACAGGAATGCTGACATGGGCCCATATTTATCAAGCTCCATACAGAGCTTGAAGGGCCGTGTTTCTGGCGAGTCTGAAGACTCGCCAGAAACAGCAGTTATGAAGCAGCGGTCACAAAGACCGCTGCTCCATAATCTGTCTGCCTGCTCTGAGCAGGCGGACAGACATCGCCGGAAATCAACCCGATCGAGTACAATCGGGTTGATTGACACCCCCCTGCTGGCGGCAGATTGGCCACGAGTCTGCAGGGGGCGGCGTTGCACCAGCAGCTCTTGTGAGCTGCTGGTTCAATGCTGAATACGGCAAGCGTATTGCTCGCCGTATTCAGCGAGGTCTGGCGGACCTGATCCGCAGTGTCGGATCAGGTTTGCCAGACCTTGATAAATAGAGCCCATGGTATCTAAATCTAGATTACTATCTCTATCTTTCCATTGTAATAATTTATTTGGTTCTCAGTTGGATTCTATTATTTCCACATTGTTACTGGGGGGAAGGGAGATTTTTGGCCCCAAGATAAAAATCTCTAAGGGTAAATCTAAAGCTTCTAATCATTTTCGTTCCTTTTGTAAGAATATAGAACAGAAAATCACTTCTTCCCCTAAGGACTCTGGTTCCAATTAGAAGCCATCTTCAATTTGGAATAAAGCCAAGCCTTATAAGAAACCAAAGCCAGCCCCCAAGACTGCATGAAGGTGTGGTCCTCAATCTAGTTCAACTGGTGGGGGGCAGATTGAAATTATTTCAAAACATTTAGGCAGATTCTGTTCAGAATCAGCGGATTCAGAGCATTGTCTTTCAAGGGTATTGAATAGGTTTCAGAATAAGACCTCCTGTGAGAAGATTCTTTCTCTCTCACATTCCAACAAATCCTGTGAAAGCTCAGGCTTTTCTGAAGTGTGTTTCAGATCTGGAGCTTTTGTGGATGATTATACTAGTTCTGCTTCAGGAACAGGGTCTGGGTTTTTTTTCAAATCTATTCATTGTCCCAAGGAAAGAAAATTCATTCAGACCAGTTCTAGATCTGAAGTTTTTTAATTGTTTTGTAAGGGTCCCAACTTTCAAGATGGTGAGTATAAGGACTATTCTGCCTCTTGTTCAACAAGGTCATTACATGTCCACAAAAGACTTACAGGACTCTTATCTTCACATTCGGATTCATCCAGATCACTATCGGTTTCTGAGATTCTCTTTTCTAGACAAGTATTACCAATTTGTTGCTCTTCCATTTGGCCTAGTGACAGCTCCAAGAATCTTTTTGAAGGTTCTCGGTGCCCTTCTATCTGTAATCAGAGAGCAGGGTATTGCAGTGTTTACTTATTTGGACGATATCTTGGTACTGGCTCAATATTTTCATTTAGCAGAATCTCACACAAATCAACTAGTGTTGTTTCTTTAAAGACATGGTTGGAGGATCAATTTACCAAATAGTTTCTTGATTCCTCTGACAAGGGTCACCTTTTTAGATTTCCAAATAGATTCATTGTCCATGACTCTGTCTTTAACAGACAAGAGACAAATTAAATTGGTTTCAGTCTGTCGAAACCTTCAGTCTCGATCATTACCTTCAGTGGCTATGTGCATGGAAGTTTTAGGTCTCATGACTGCTGCATCGGACGCGATCCCCTTTGCTCATTTTCATATGACACCTCTGCAGCTTTGCATGCTGAATTAATGGTGCAGGGATTATACTCAGATATCACAATTGATATTCTTAAAACCCAGCTTTCTACTCTCTCTGACTTGGTGGTTAGACCATCATTGTATTGTTCAAGGGACCTCTTTTGTACATCTGTCCTGGACTGGAGTCTCAACAGAGCTGTCTGGGGGTCTCTGACAGCACAAGGGGTTTGGAATCCTCTAGAGGCTAGGTTACCAATCAATATCTCTGAACTCTGTGCTATTTTCAGGACTCTTCAGGCTTGGGGGCATATGTATCAAGCTCCGTACGGAGCTTGATGCCCCGTGTTTCTGGCGAGCCTCACAAAGACCGATGCTCCATAACCTGTCTGCCTGCTCTGAGCAGGCGGAAAGACAACGCTGGAAATCAACCAGATCGAGTACGATCGGGTTGATTGACACCCCCCTGCTGGCGGCCTATTGGCCGCGAGTCTGCAGGGAGTGGTGTTGCACCAGCAGCTCTTGTGAGCTGCAGGTGCAATGCTGAATACGGCGAGCGTATTGCTCGCCGTATTCAGCGAGGTCTGGCGGACCTGATCCGCACTGTCGGATCAGGTCCGCCAGACCTTCATAACTAGAGGCCTGTGCCTCTATTAAAGAGAGAACTTTTTATTTGCTTTCAGACAGACAATATCACAACTGTGGCAGATGTCAATCATCAGGGAGGGACTCGCAGTCCTTTAGCAATGAAAGAAGTATCACAGATACTTTCTTGGGCACAACCAACAATTTCTGTGATTCATATCCTAGTTGTAAACAATTGGGAAGCGGATTATCTCAGCTGTCAGACTTTACATCCTGGGGAGTGGTCTCTCCATCCAGATGTGTTTTTTTCAAATTGTACAGATGTGGGGTCTTCCAGAAATAGATCTGATGACTTCCCATCTAAACAAGAAACTTCCCAGATACCTTTCCAGGTCCAGGGATCCTCAGGCATAGATGGTGGATGTGTTAGCAGTTCCTTGGTCTTATTACCAACTTGCTTATATTTTTCCGCCTCTAGTTCTTCTACCAAGGGTGATCTCCAAGATCATAATGGAACAATTGCATGTGTTTCTGATAGCACCAGCATGGCCTCACAGGTTTTAGCATGCGGATCTTGTCCTGATGTACAGTTATCAACCTTGGCCGCTTCCTTTAAGGCTAGACCTTCTGTCTCAAGGGCTGTTTTTCCATCAGGATCTCAAATTGCTAAATTTGAAGATATGGAGATTGAACGCTTAGTCATAGAGGTTTCTCTGACTTAGCGATTAATACTATGTTGCAGGCTCATAAGTCTGTTTCAAGGAAGATTTATTATCGGGTTTGGAAAACCAATATTTCATGGTGTTCTCATAAATTTTCTTGGCATTCTTTTACAATTCCTAGAATTTTACAGTTTCTTCAGAACAGTTTGGATAAAGGTGTCAGGGTTTTTTCCTGTTTTGTTTGCCATGTGCTGCTGGCAGCCATTTTACTCACCTCTCTTGCTGACTCTGGTGCATACTGTGTGATGCTGCTCAATTCCTGCACTTCCTTTTATGGCCAGACTGGTGTACATCATCAGTGTGAGACAGGATGCAGTCTCAGAATTGGTTTAGGGGTTAATATAGTTTAATTTAGGTTGTTGCGATGTGGGGGGGCTGGCGGTGTCAGGGTTTTTTCCCTGTTGTGTTTGCCATGTGCACACCAGCCATTTTACTCACCTCTCTTCCTGACTATGGTGCATTGTGGGGGATGCTGCTCATTTCCTGCACTTCCTTTTATGGCCAGACTGGTGTACATCATCAGTGTGAGACAGGATGCAGTCTCAGAATTGTGATGTCATCACTTACTATTTAAAGGGCCTCTGTTCAGTATGCTTTGCCTTTGCGTTGTCTCCGACCTGTTTGTGAGAGCTCCTGTGTATTACCTGGCTGTCTGATGTCCCTCCTGGTTTCTGATCCTTGGCTTGTTCCTGACTCTGCTGTTCTCCTTGTTCCTGATTCCAGCTCGTCTGACTACTCGCTTTGGCTCCTGCCTCGGCTCGTCTGACTACCAGCTCTGGTTTGATTCCTGGCTTGTTATTTGACTTGTTGACTTTTTATTTTTTTTGCTATTAATAAAGGTGTGATTATTTTTGCACTTCTCATCTCAGTTTGATTCCTGGCACCCTGACATTATGCAAGGGCCATGAATCCTGTTGGTGCTAATAATCCACCTTTACCTGCCATAATTTCCAGGATGGATGAACAGGATCACCGCTTGGATCAATTTGCACTAGCCCTGCAAACCCTGCTGACTCGCACTGCACATTTGAACCAAAGTGTCCCGCAAGTTATGGCTGCTCCTGTTTCTGGTGATGCACCTAGTCCTACCAGAAGCTTGTCTGGTTCTGCACCTCTACCTCAGCGTTATGGAGGCGATCCTAATCAGTGCAGAGGGTTTTTGAACCACGTGGGCATTTACTTTGAGATGTTACCTCAGGCGTTTCCCTCTGACAGAGCTAAGGTGGGATTTCTCATTTCTTTACTCTCTGACACAGCTCTTGCATGGGCTAATCCCTTGTGGGAGACTAATAAACCTGTGATTTCAAATTACCCTGAATTTGTGGCCTCCTTTTGAATGGTATTTGATTCGTGGCTCGCTGTTCCTCTGCTGCTAAATGACTCATGTCCATTCAGCAAGGTACAAGATCTGTTGCTCAGTATGCCATTAAGTTTCATACGCTTGCCGCAGAGGTAGGTTGGAACAATGAAGCCCTTGTTGCCGCCTTCTTTCATGTGCTCTCTGATGCGATTAAAGACGAAGTTGCTGCCAGAGATTTACCAGAAGATCTCGAGGCATTGGTGTCTTTTTTGACCCTAATTGACATCAGACTAAGTGAGATGACCTCTTTCAAGGAGCGCTTGTGGAAGCCTCCTGTTCCGTTGTCTCCTACGTGTTCATTCCCACCCAGAGGGCCTTTAGGAGGAGGGAGGGGCTCTGCCTCTATTGTGGGTTACAGGGCCACCTTTTGAAGTCTTGTCCTACATGACCAGGAAATGCTCACACCTAAGGTCCTGTCAGGGGCAGACCTTGGGTGATTCATCCTTGTCCCCGGAACCACTAAAGGAGAAACCTTTGGTTATGGTTGTCCTTTCCTGGGTGGACTCCTCCATAGTCACCCAGGCTCTTATTGACTCCGGTGCAGCGGGCTATTTCATTGACAGTGCTTTGGAATCAAAGCACTCCATTCCTGTTTTGCCTTGGTCCATTCTGCTTGCTATTAAGGCCATTGATGACAGGCCCCTTCAGCCCGCACTTGTTACTCACGAAACTGCTCCGTTATCCATGGCTGTTGGGGCTCTCCATTTTGAAACCATCCAGTTCCAGGTGATAAACTCTCCACATTTTCCGGTTGTTCTGGGTTATCCCTGGCTCCAAAAGCACAATCCCAGTCTCGAATGGCGCTGGTCTGAAATTTTGTTGTGGTCTACGCAATGTATTTCCACTTGTCTTCGGAAACCACTTAAAGTCTTGTGCACTTCTTCGGTATCTCAATTGCCAGAGGAGTACCGAGAGTTCCTAGATGTTTTTGACAAGGTGCATGCTGGTACGTTGCCTCCTCACCGGTCTTACAATTGTGCCATAGACCTGCAACCCGGAGCCATTCCTCCTCAGGGGAGGGTTTACCCTCTGTCTGTTGTGGAGAATTGTGCTATGGAGGGGTATGTTGCCGATGCTCTGTCGCGAGGGATCATCTACAAATCCTGCTCTCCTGCAGGGGCTGACTTCTTCTTTGTGAAGAAAAAGGGTGGCAAGTTAAGACCATGCATCGATTATAGGGGTCTTAATCATCTTACCATTAAGAATGCCTACCCTATTCCGCTCATTACAGAACTCTTTGACCACCTCAAGGGAGCTATAGTCTTTACTAAACTTGATTTGAGAGGAGTGTACAATCTCATTAGGATCAAGGAGGGCCACGAATGGAAAACAGCATTTAACACCAGGAGCTGGCATTATGAGTATCTTGTAATGCCCTTTGGCCTATGTAATGCTCCTGCTGTTTTTCAGGAATTTATTAATGATGCCCTATGAGATATGTTGCAACAGTATGTTGTGATGTACTTGGACGACATACTCATACACTCACCCACACTTGAGGCTCATCGTTCTGATGTTACACGGGTTCTTCAGAGACTACGTGAGAACGGCCTGTTTTGTAAACTCGAGAAATTTGAGTTCCATCAGACTCAAGTAACCTTCCTAGGTTATGTTATCTCCGTTGCAGGGTTCTCCATGGATTCTGACAAGTTATCTGCAGTTCTGCAGTGGCCTCGCCCAGTTGGTCTTCGGTCTATTCAACATTTTTGGGGGTTTGCCAATTACTATAGAAAGCTTATTAAAAACTTTTCTTTCAGTAACAACTTGGGACTTTTATTTAGCCATGAATGCAGTAAGGAACATATTAGTTTTTTAGACATTGAGATATCTATCACTGACAATAAAATCAGCACCACTACATTTTTAAAAAAAGTCGATGCTAACAATTATATTGAACATAACAGTAGACACCACGTAAAGTGGAAAAAAAACATACCGAAAGGACAGTTTTCATGTATTAGACGTAACTGTAGTGACATAGCAGACTTTGACAGACAAGCACTGACTATACAGGACAGGTTTGTAGAAAAAGGCTACAATGAAATACAAATCATTAATACAAAAAACATAGTTAGAGAAATAAAGAGAGAAACATTATTAGAAGACAGGAAACTAAATCAAACCGAAGAGACTGACTTCAACATGTTAAAAATACCATTTATAACAACATATTCAGCACAACACAAACAAGTTCAAAATATCATTAAGAAACACTGGCATCTAGCCAGAAGTGATCCAGTTATCGGAAAACAACTTAAACCAACACCAGATATAATATATAGGAAAGCAACAAACCTTAAGAACATACTTTCACCAAGTGAATATAAATGTAAAACAACTAATAACACAGTGAATCTAAAAGGGGAGCGACTAACAGGTTTCTTTCCCTGTCATGATTGTAAGTCTTGTCAATTTAGTCACAAAACGAATCAAGTAATTTCAACAAGTAACAACATGAATTTTAAAATTAATGATATAATAAGATGTACGGACAACAATGTCATATACATATTACAATGTTTGTGCAAATTACAATACCTGGGACAAACGAGCAGAAGTCTCAGAGAGCGAATTAGAGAACACATTTGGTGCATAGAACAGGGCAAGGAAAACACAAGATTGTATGTACATTTCAAGGAACATCATAATAGCAATCCAAAAGAACTAAAATATTGGGGCATTAAATTAGTAAGAGAAGACAATAGAGGAGGGAACATGGAGAAGAAGTTACTCCATAAAAAAGCTGAAATTATCTTTAGAATGGGGACCTTATTCCCTAAGGGACTAAATAGTGAACTAGACCTTAATTCTATAATATAGACTTACAATATAGTCAATACTTCCTTGTATGTAATATAATACGCTATACGAATACAACCCTCCATAAGCAAGTTACAAACACATAATAAAATTAATATCAAGGTAAATAATATAGTAGTAGATGTGGTGACCATAGGTGGCAGTAATATAAAAACAAGAGACATTTACTATAGGTGACCACGGATGTTAATAAAATAATATACATTTCCTATAAATGTTTCTACATAAAAATATCTCTAACTATTAAAGATTTGCGTATTATAAGCACTTCTATTATTTTTTCTGCAACCCTGGATAAATAACACTTATGTATGAGATAGCGAAATATCCCACTACACATGTATAACAAAAATACAGAATAGTATAAGTATACTCTATATATAATATATATCTGATTTAGAATCCCAAAGATTAGCTAACTAAACATTTACATATTCACACAAACTTTATAAATTAATTGTATAATTTTTTCGGAATATATATATATTATTATTATTATAATATTTTAATTACATATCTCTATAGCAAGTTTCCATATATCAAGTTGAACTAGGCATAAAAAAAGAATGTATAGTATCTGTAAATATGAACTCGAAATATATGAAATAAGTATTACTGTTTATGTGATGTCTCATATGGCGAAAATGAATCTGAGGATTTGAATAAGAAATTTAATTGTTTTAAGAAAACCTTTCACAAAGGACAGCGGAAGAACTAAGATCACAGAGAACTCTAAATGAATTCACAAGAAACAGAAACACTAAGGGTTAAGCTGAAGAGATGGAACATGGGAGATTCAGATAAAAAGGCAACAGGTGGTTCAATCAGGTATCTTGAGAAAGGCAGAACGCCAAAACGCGTAGAAAACTGATCACTTGAAATTAAGAAGTGAGCCAAAACAACTCAGCTCCAGAGGAGAACTTTGTCAGCTGTGACAACAGCGAGGAGACCGGTGAAAATAAAGACCGAGTCTGGGTTATACACTCACAAAGACAGAAGCAAGTTGTGACCGGAGCTCACGAAACTACCATCAAGGCCCGTTACTGGGTTAACAACAAATTTAAGGGAACAACTACCAACACCACCGGTAAACAGAGGCTAAGGGACTTAGTACTCCACCGGCTTTTTCTGCATAGCAGAAGGAAGAAATCAACAGTGCACTGTTTGAAGGAAGGAATCCCCACACCCAGCAAAAAACCGTATGTAACCTACCTCTGGTTAAATAACAGAGACGCTGAAATCTAAGAACTAACACTACAGCTACATATTATTGGCTACATTTTGCCACACTTGTTTCAATATACATTTGCTTCAATATATTTTTTGACGGAAGGATAGCCACCCCATGTTTGCCAGAACATTAAGCAATAAGGAACTGTATAATATTTGCTTAACCCTTAAATATCTGTGAAGTACATATATATACGCTAATTTAACGGATACCAGACACATGGTTCATATACTCATTTATGCATTTATATATGTTTTTTGCTAGTCATACGCTTAGAGGTACATGAGTCCCCTCTGTTTATATTTTGGTTTTATCTTCTGAGTATACCTGCTTGCTTATACTATCTCAATTTAAGTTTTTATAGCTTTTTGTTTATGAAACAAACACCGGTGTTTTTAATATTGTATTATTGTATTTTATCATATGT
The DNA here is from genome assembly GCF_027579735.1 of Bombina bombina. Lineage (NCBI taxonomy): Eukaryota > Metazoa > Chordata > Amphibia > Anura > Bombinatoridae > Bombina > Bombina bombina. Next base: position 475,102,423 of record NC_069502.1, on the reverse strand, counting down.
TTTAAATTGTCAACTGATCACCACATGTGAATAGATCGTCATTTTTTGATCTCATATATAAGAATCTTTTATTCAATAAATATATACAGGGAGTGCAGAATTATTAGGCAAGATGTATTTTTGAGGATTAATTTTATTATTGAACAACAACCATGTTCTCAATGAACCCAAAAAACTCATTAATATCAAAGCTGAATATTTTTGGAAGTAGTTTTTAGTTTGTTTTTAGTTTTAGCTATTTTAGGGGGATATCTGTGTGTGCAGGTGACTATTACTGTGCATAATTATTAGGCAACTTAACAAAAAACAAATATATACCCATTTCAATTATTTATTTTTACCAGTGAAACCAATATAACATCTCAACATTCACAAATATACATTTCTGACATTCAAAAACAAAACAAAAACAAATCAGTGACCAATATAGCCACCTTTCTTTGCAAGGACACTCAAAAGCCTGCCATCCATGGATTCTGTCAGTGTTTTGATCTGTTCACCATCAACATTGCATGCAGCAGCAACCACAGCCTCCCAGACACTGTTCAGAGAGGTGTACTGTTTTCCCTCCTTGTAAATCTCACATTTGATGATGGACCACAGGTTCTCAATGGGGTTCAGATCAGGTGAACAAGGAGGCCATGTCATTAGATTTTCTTCTTTTATACCCTTTCTTGCCAGCCACGCTGTGGAGTACTTGGACGCGTGTGATGGAGCATTGTCCTGCATGAAAATCATGTTTTTCTTGAAGGATGCAGACTTCTTCCTGTACCACTGCTTGAAGAAGGTGTCTTCCAGAAACTGGCAGTAGGACTGGGAGTTGAGCTTGACTCCATCCTCAACCCGAAAAGGCCCCACAAGCTCATCTTTGATGATACCAGCCCAAACCAGTACTCCACCTCCACCTTGCTGGCGTCTGAGTCGGACTGGAGCTCTCTGCCCTTTACCAATCCAGCCACGGGCCCATCCATCTGGCCCATCAAGACTCACTCTCATTTCATCAGTCCATAAAACCTTAGAAAAATCAGTCTTGAGATATTTCTTGGCCCAGTCTTGACGTTTCAGCTTGTGTGTCTTGTTCAGTGGTGGTCGTCTTTCAGCCTTTCTTACCTTGGCCATGTCTCTGAGTATTGCACACCTTGTGCTTTTGGGCACTCCAGTGATGTTGCAGCTCTGAAATATGGCCAAACTGGTGGCAAGTGGCATCTTGGCAGCTGCACGCTTGACTTTTCTCAGTTCATGGGGAGTTATTTTGTGCCTTGGTTTTTCCACAAGCTTCTTGCGACCCTGTTGACTATTTTGAATGAAACGCTTGATTGTTCGATGATCACGCTTCAGAAGCTTTGCAATTTTAAGAGTGCTGCATCCCTCTGCAAGATATCTCACTATTTTTGACTTTTCTGAGCCTGTCAAGTCCTTCTTTTGACCCATTTTGCCAAAGGAAAGGAAGTTGCCTAATAATTATGCACACCTGATATAGGGTGTTGATGTCATTAGACCACACCCCTTCTCATTACAGAGATGCACATCACCTAATATGCTTAATTGATAGTAGGCTTTCGAGCCTATACAGCTTGGAGTAAGACAACATGCATAAAGAGGATGATGTGGTCAAAATACTCATTTGCCTAATAATTCTGCACTCCCTGTATATCTATTTGTATTATAGAATTTGAATCTAGAAGCTTTATTGTTCTGGAGAGACATCATTTATCTTTTAATTTCAACACAGCCTATGTATGGTGAGAACATTATCAGACACACAGGGAACCTGATACACATTTACACCATTATTAGTCAGAACAGCATTAACTTGCGCCACCTATTTTGTTGATCTAATTAAAAACTTTTCTTCCTTGGTCAAACCTATCACAGACATGACCTGTAAAGAGAATGATCCACTCCATTGGTCACCTACTTCCATTAAGGTCTTTGATAGTCTTAAGACTGCCTTTGCTGCCGCTCCAGTTCTGGCTCATCCTAACCCTGTCCTGCCTTTCATTCTTGAGGTCGATGCGTCTGAGACTGGAGTAGGTGTCCTTTTGTCTCAACGTCCTACGCCTGATGGTTCCTTGCATCCATGTGGTTTCTTCTCTAAGAAATTGTCTCCAGCGGAGTGCAATTATGAAATTGGCGACAGGGAATTAGTGGCCATAATTTTGGCACTCAAGGAATGGAGGCATCTTCTCAAGGGTACTAGCATGCCAGTGCTCATTCTTACTGACCACAAGAATTTAACTTATCTATCTGAAGCAAAACATTTGTCGCCCTGACAGGCCAGATGGGCGCTATTTTTGTCTTGGTTTAATTATGTGGTCTCCTACCTGCCTGGTAGTAATAATGTTAGGGCTGATGCCCTCTCTCGACAATTTTCCCCTCTGTCCAAGGAGGAGTCTGTACCTACTCCAGTTATACCTCCTGACCATATTTTGGCTACCATATGTACTAGTTTGACTCCTCCCTTGCGATTCTACTAGATCAGTTGCAACTTGGTCTTCTTTGCATACATTTACTAAATTTTACCATTTCAATGTATTTGTTCTTCTGAAGCAGTCTTTGGTAGAAAAGTTCTTCAGGCAGCTGTCTCAGTTTGATTCTTCTGTTTATATTTTAAGTTTTTTTTCTTGAAATTTATAAGAAAAACATTTTTTTGTTTGAATTTAATTTCTCAGATGAAATAGCTGTTTCTTTTTATCCATCCCTCTCTAGTGACTCATCTGTGGACTTCCACATCTTGGGTATTTTATCCCATACATCACTATCTCATGGACTCTTGCCATTACTTGAAAGAAAACATAATTTATGTAAGAACTTACCTGATAAATTCATTGCTTTCATAAGTCCATGAGGCCCACCCTGTTTTTGGTGGTTATATTTTTTTGTATAAAAGCACAATATTATTTTCCAGTTCCTCTTTTTTGTATGATTTTTTACTCCTTTTTATACCTCACTACTTGGCTATATGTTAAACTAAGGTGTGAGTGTGGTGGGAGGTATATTTATAGGCATTTTGAGGTTTGGGAAACTTTGCCCCTACTGGTAGGAATGTATATTCCATACGTCACTACTCATGGACTCTTGCCATTATGAAAGAAATCAATTTTATCAGGTAAGTTCTTACATTAATTATGTTTTTTCAAGAAAAATGATAAGATATTGTCGATGAGAGTCAATGACTGAATAATCAATACAAATTTAAATAGAGGCATAGTTTAACTGACTTAAAGATATGACTATGGCTGTTTTTTTGTTCCTTTTATTGAACCCATAAATCCTTGTATTTCCTGGTTTTCCCTCATTTGAATTAGATGATAAGTATTGTCTTAATCAAAGGTTTTATATTATACTGTGCTGAATTGGCTATTTCATTATGATCAGCCTACACTATGTAAAATTTAGATAAATGCAAATAAATAAATCTTATATAACTCTCAATTCACACTTATATAATTAAATAGAAAAAAGGAAATGGATTGTAGCAGATTGTGATTTATCTCATAGAAGGCCAGGTTTACAAATTGAGTCTGTTTAAATTAGCCACTAATGAACGCACTAGGGCTTTGACATTTTGTCAGTATAATTTTCCACAGTCTTGATATGCACTAAATATAATGGTATATCTAGCTTATCAGTAACGTTGATAGATGCGATTTTTTGTAATATCTAGTTACAGAAATAGCAGACAATTGATTTAATGTCTTCCTTGCTTCTATCGTAACAGTACAGTCGGTTATATCTATTTATAATGGCAAAAAAAGTTATAATAAATCTGAACATTTGACAAATATATGTCTTTACAGCATTTTTGCATCTATAAACCTTCAAAACCTATGTATGTTCGACAAGTAGTCAGAATGATGAATATGCACATGTATCCTATTGTAGAAAGTGTGCATGCTAAACATAACACAGCTTTTCAGGCATAATAAATGTTTAATATACAATTGCTATAGCAACATTCTAAATATTAAATAACAGCTTCACTCTCATTCTTAAAAATATATCTAAAATATTATTTTAAAAATAAAATAACTCATACATTTTTCAAAATGATTCACTATTTTGAGTTTTTCTATTAACATCATTGGTGCATTTAGGCATAAGTCAAATGTGTCTATGCAGTATAGGCTAGACTACAAGTGGTGCGTTATTGTTAGTGTGAGTCGCTATAAGAAGTATCATAACCTCGCTAACTTGCACGCATGTTACAAGTTGAAACTAAGCACGTTTGCTCGAGTGCGAAACAAATTTAGTGCACATCAGGTTTGTGCGAGTGGAGACCTAGCGTAAAGCGTAAGAATTACAAATATATATGCACCAAACACAACATAAATAAATTAAACTAAAGTATTACCTTCATATATACACTATCTGATCAAATGTATTCAAATAAATATTAATAAAAAATATTATACAGAGGTTAAATGGTATATGGTCTATGACAAGGTATTTGAATGGAAAGGGCTATATATATATATATATATATATATATATATATATATATAAACAAACAAACAGGCACACACTTTTTTTTTTTAAAGTGCTATTTAATTTTCAATGAGACATGTGACATATCGGGGATATCACCGCTTCATTAGACAAAGTGCTAAAAACCCAGATAGTGCGTGCCTGTTTGGATATTAATACTACTTTGCCTGCACCCTGGTCAATGCTGAAGGAGGTGAGAGTGTGCTTTCTACTACAATTTATGGATACATATATATGTGTATCTATACTATAATCACGTTTGTAATGCATCGTCGGTGTCACCAGTTGCGAATGCATCCTTAAAGGAATGTTGGCTGCACGTGCAGCCAAAATAATCCACCTGGATGCAGCAAAGCTGCATCCTGGCGGATTCCGAAAAAAACAGGTTTTTGGAATCGGAATCCACCTGGATGCAGCATAGGCAAACAAAGCCTTTTTTTAAAAAAAAAACAACCGCCCGCACAAAACAACGAAAAAATACATAACCGCCCGCAAGAAATAAAAAAAAAAACTAACCACCTGCACGAATTATAACAAAAAAAAATAAACTGACAAAACCCCACATCGCAATAAACCTAATTAACCTATTAACTCCTAACCGCCAAACCCCCCACAATGCAAATAACTAATTTAATTACTAATTCAATTACTATGCTCCCTACCCTAACACCCCCTTAATTAACTCCATACTAAGTTACACTTAAAATAATAAAACCTATCATTAAATTACAATAAAAATAATCTAAAATTACAAAAAAACAAAAAACTCTAAAATTACAGAAAAAAATAAAACAAAGTTATCAAAAATAAAAGAAAATAAACCTAATCCCTATGAAAATAAAAAAAGCCCCCCAAAATAAAAACACAACCTAATCTAAACTAAACTACCAATAGCCCTTGAAAGGGCCTTTTGTAGGGCATTACCATAAGTTAAACAGCTCTTTTACATTTAAAAAATACTAAATCCCCCCAACAGTAAAAAACCCTTACCCACCATACCCCCCAAAATAATAAAAAAAAAATAACACTAAAAACCTAAACTACCCACTGCCCCTAAAGGGGAATTTGTATGGGCATTAGCTATTTTACTGCCCTTAAAAGGGCAATCAGCTCTTTTTCAGCCCATTAAACCCCTAATATTAAAAATTAAAAAAAAATCCTAAAACCAAGCCCCAAATAGGTACTCACCGTTCCTAAAGTCCGGTGGAGAAGGTCTTTTTCCAGACAGCTCCAACATCTTCTATTATCATCTGGAGCAAAGGCGGCATGGAGGGGATATGCTTCCCTGATGCACTAAGGTGGCTTCCCTGATGCACTAATCCTCAGCGGCGGTTCTCAGCGGCGGCGGTCCTCAGGGGCATGGAGACTCCTCTTCATGTGACCATCTGTCGCACACCGAAGATTGAATGCAAGGTACCCCATATTTATTGAGGTACATTGCATTCCTATTGGCTGAAATTTTGACATCAGCCAATAGGATGAGAGCTACTGAAATCTTATTGGCTGATTTGAACAGCCAATAGGATTTCAGTAGCTCTAATCCTACTGGCTGATTTCAAAATTTTGGCCAATAGGAATGCAAGGTACCCCAAATTAAATGTTTTACTTTGCTTTCAATCTTCAATCACTACGGACATCGGATAAAGAGGAGCCTCCACGCCACCGAGGACCGCCGCCATTGAGGACCGCCAATAAGGATCCACGCATTGGGGGAAGACAGCTCTGCACCTTTGCACTGCACTGCTTTTGTTCCAGATGAAACTAGAAGATGATGGAGCCGCCTGGAAGAAGATTTTCTCTGCCAGATTTCAGGAACGGCGAGTACCTATTTGGGGCTTAGTGTTAGGGTTTTTTGGGCTAGGAAAGAGCTGATTGAGGGGGTTTTACTGTTAGGGGGTAATTGACAATTTGTTTAGGTAAAAGAGCTGTTTAACTTAGGGCAATGCCCTACAAAAGCCCTTTTAATAAACCTATTAACCCCTAACCCTAACATAACCCCAACCCTAAGCATAAACCTAACATAACCCTAACCTTAACACCCCCTAAATTAAATATAATTAAAATAAATCTAAATACAACTTACAATTATTACTTTAATAATTCCTATTTAAAACTAAATACTTACCTGTAAAATCAAACCTAAGCTAGCTACAATATAACTAATAGTTATATTGTAGCTATGTTAGGTTTTATTTTTATTTCACAGGTAAGTTTGTATTTACTTTAACTAGGTAGACTAGTTAGTAAATAGTTATTAACTATTTAATAGCTACCTAGTTAAAATAAATACAAACTAACCTGTGAAATAAAACCTAACCTGCCTTACGCTAAAAACTAACATTACAATAAATTAAATTTAATTAATTAAAAACAATTATCTAAATTACAAAAAAATAAACACTAAATGACACAAGATAAAAAAACTAAATTATCAAAAATATTAACGAATTACTTCTAATCTAATAGCCCTAAAAAAATAAAAAAGCCCCCCAAAATAAAAAACCCTAGCCTACACTAAACTGGCAATGGCCCTTAAAATGATCTTTTTCAGGGCATTGCCCAAAGAAATAACCTCTTTTACCTGTAAAAAAAATACAATCAACCCCCCAACAGTAAAACCCACCACCCACACAACTAAACCCCCCAAATATAAACATATCTAAATAAACCTAAGCTAAACATTGCCCTGAAAAGGGCACTTGGATGGGCATTGCCCTTGAAAGGGCATTTAGCTCTTTTACTTGCCAAACCCCTAAGCTAAAAAAAAAAACCCCACCCAATAATCCCTTAAAAAACCTAACACTAACCCCCGATGATCCACTTACAGTTTTTGAAGACCGGACATCCATCCTCATCCAAGCGGCAGAAGTCCTCATCGAAGCCAGCAGAAGTCTTCATCCAAGCGGGCCAAAGTCCTCATCGAAGCCGGCAGAAGTCTTAATCCAGATGGCATCTTCTATCTTCATCCATCTGGCACGGAGCGGGTCCATCTTCAAGACATCCGGCATGGAGCATCCTCTTCTCCCTTTGGTCAACGTAGAATGAAGTTTACCTTTAAGGTAGATGGCTTTGAGCTTTCATCTTATTGGCTGATCCAATCAGCCAATAGGATTGAGCTTGCATTCTATTGGCTGATTGGATCAGCCAATAAGATGAAAGCTCAATCCTATTGGCTGATTGCAACAGCCAATAGGATTTTTTACCCTTTAATTCCTATTGGCTGATAGAATTCTATCAGCCAATAGGAATGTAAAGGACTCCATCTTGGATGACGTACCTTAAAGGGAAACTTCATTCTACGTTGACCATCGGAAGAAGAGGATGCTCCGGGCCGGAGGGATGAAGATAGAAGATGCCGTCTGGATGAAGACTTGTGCCCGCTTGGATGAAGACTTCTGCCAGCTTAGATGAGGACTTCTGCCCGCTTGGATGAAGACTTCTGCCAGCTTGGATGAGGACTTCTGCCCACTTGGATAAAGACTTCTGCTGCCTGAATGAGGATGAATGTCCGGTCTTCAAAAACTGTAAGTGGATTGTCGGGAGTTAGTGTTAGGTTTTTTTTAAGGGTTTTTTGGGTGGGTTTTATTTTTAGCTCAGGGTTTGGGCAGTAAAAGAGCTAAATGCCATTTTAAGGGCAATGCCCATACAAATGCCCTTTTCAGTGCAATAGCTTAGGTTTATTTAGATAGGTTTTAATTTGGGGGGTTTGGTTGTGTGGGTCGTGGGTTTTACTGTTTACATTTAAAAGAGCTGATTTCTTTGGGGCAATGCCCTGCAAAAGGCCCTTTTAAGGGCCATTGGCACTTTAGTGTAGGCTAGGAGTTTTTTGTTTGGGGGGGGCATTTTTATTTTGATAGGGCTATTAGATTAGGAGTAATTCATTTTTATTTTTGATAATTTCGTTTTTTATTTTGTGTAGTGTTTTTTTTTGTAATTTAGATAATTGTATTTGATTAATTTAATTTATTTTATTGTAATGTTAGTTTTTAGTGTAAGGCAGGTTAGGTTTTATTTTACAGGTAACTTTGTATTTATTTTAGCTAGGTAGTTAGAAAATAGTTAATAACTATTTACTAACTAGTCTACCTAGTTAAAATAAATATAAACTTACCTGTGAAATAAAAATAAAACCTAAGATAGCTACAATATAACTATTAGTTATATTGTAGCTAGCTTAGGTTTTATTTTACAGGTAAGTATTTAGTTTTAATAAGGTATTATTTAGTTAATAATTGTAAGTTTTATTTAGATTAATTTTAATTATATTTAAGTTAGGGGGTGTTAGGGTTAGGATTAGATTTAAGGTTACGTTACGGTTATGCTTAGGGTTAGGGTTACGTTAGGGTTAGGGGTTAATATATTTATTTAGTCTCAGTGATGTTGGAGGCCAGAGGTTTAGGGGTTAATAACTTTAGTATAGTGGCAACGACATTGGGGGCGGCACATTAGAGGTTAATAACTGGGGCGGCGATGCTAAGGGCGGCAGATTAGGGGTTAATAAGGGTATTTAGGTGGTGACGATGTTAGGGGCAGCAGATTAGGGGTTAATAACTGTATGTAGGTGGCGGCAATATCTAGAGCAGCAGATTAGGGGTTAACAATATTATGTAGGTGGTGGCGATGTTAGGGGCAGCATATTAGGGGTTAATAACATTATGTAGGTGGCTGCGATGTTAAGGGCGGCAGATTAGGAGTTAATAACATTATGTAGGTGGCAGCGATGTCGGGGGTGGTAGATTGGGGTTAATAACTGTAATGTAGGTTGCGGCGATGTCAAGGGCGGCAGATAGAGGTGTTTAGACGTGGTTTTTATGTTAGGGTGTTAGGTTTAAACGTAACTTTTTCTTTCCCCATAGACATCAATGGGGCTGCGTTCCGGACCTTTTTTTTCCGCGATCACAGGTGTTAGGCTTTTTTTTTGCAGACTCTCCCCATTGATATCTATGGGGAAATTGTGCACAAGCACGTCAAAGCAGCACTTGTATTTGGGTGAAGCATGGAGCTCAACTCCACCATATCGCCAACCTGCTTTTTGCAAATCTGTAATAGCAGCGCTATAAAAGGTGAACGGTGAAAATAACGTACACGAAATTAGCGAGCAGCCATAACGCCATAACTTGCAATCTAACTGTCAGCTATTTTGGGTTTAATCTAGCTGTGTGCTTGTAAGAGAGTGCCTGGCTTTCTATGTGTTGTGTGTGTTTGTATATATATATATAATTCCAAACTGCCTTTGGGTTTAGCTTTCTAGGTCTATCGTCGTGTTGGGTTAGCATGCAAGTGACAAGTGTTAGTTTTTTGTTTATTTTAAAGCACGCTCCATAGAATTCTAAGGGGAGAAGAAGTTAGCGCAGTTGTGATATCAAAAGTCTTGTATGCCTGGGGTAATTTCAAGAAGCAGACATTTATTTTATTACTAAATCTATATTTCATAAGTCACCAAAAGTATAATTAAACAATTTGTAACAGTAATAAACAATAATTGAATTGGTTCCAGGAGTTATTTTTTCTTACATAATAAAGATCCCTTTACATTTTTTTGTTCTTAAGGGACATTAAACCTTCTTTGTTCTATTTAAAAATAGTGCTTGTTCCATGCTCCCTAGAGAGGCTGAAAAGCAAATTCTGTAACCTAATAATTTTGCAAACCAGCTACATCTATATTGTAATTTTTTAGAGCTGTGGGCAAATATATTTACAATTATGATAATAGTGCACAATTAAAGGAGACAAGATACATTTATGCTCAAGTAGGAGCATAACTACCAACAGGGGCCTCAAAGGTCTCAATTAAGAGCAGGCCCACACCTTAAAGGGGGCCACCTGGCACAGCAATCAGTAGTGCCATCACTACAGGGGCCGGGTAGGTCTGAGAGTACAACCGCATCATGTCTGGCTACTCTCTCTGCCTCCTTTAAAAATGGGATCACAGTGTAAGGAAAGTCTTTGGATTTTCCTTTACAATTATGGTGGCAGGGTTTCCAAGACGGCCACCACAGCTTGGTGTACAGAAGTACCTACTATCATATTTGTACAAGAAGTGTATATCCAATGTTGTGGATTAACAGAGGGGAAGAATGACTTGATGAGGCCTATCAAGCCGTCAACTTTCTTGCATTCGATGGCACCAACAAGCTCGCCTAACATCATGGCCGCGGATTTGAATACGATCTCGATATTTGTTAAAAAAGCTGGCAAAACACTGCGCACCAAGTACGGGTGAGCAGCGGACTGTTGTTAACTAGCAGTCATCAATATTGCTGCTATTCGGCTTTTTACCAACTTTATTTATACCCTGTCACTAAACACCACCACTATACTAAAATGTTTAACCCCTATCCCACCACTCCCGGACCCTGCCGCAACTTTAATAAAGTTATTAACCCCATCCCGCCGCTCCCGGACCCCACCACAACTAAATAAAAATATTAACCCCCATTCCACCGCTCCCGAACCCCACCGCAACTAAATAAATGTATTAACCCCTAAACCCCTATCCTCCCACATCACTACCACTTAATAAACCTATTAATACCTAAACCGCCAGCCCCCCCACATCGCCATAAACTAAATTAAGCTATTCACCCCTTAACCTAACAACCCGCTATATTTACAATACTTTAGGGTATTAGATTAGGTGTAATTATTTTTTTATTTTTGATACTGTGGTTTTTTATTTTTTGTAACTTAGTATTTTTTATTTTTTGTAACTTAGCGTTTATTTTTTTGTAATTTAGTAATTTTTAATTGTAGATTTAAATAATTTGAGTATGGTTAGGTTTTTTTAATATGTAATATAGTTAATTTAATTGGTAGTTTAATGTATTTTTAGTATAATAGTTAGGGTAGGTTAATTAATAATTTAATATAGTTTAATTTAATTCTACAGGTAAGTTTAAATTTATTATAAGATAGGGATGTTGTAATTTTAATGTAAAGTTAGCGGGTTGTTAGGTTAAGGGGTTAATAGCTTAATTTAGTTTATGGCGATGTGGGGGGCTGGCGGTTTAGGGTTAATATGTTTAGTAAGTGGTAGTGATGTGGAGAGGGCACGGGTTTAGGGGTTAATATATTTATTTAGTTGTGGTGGGCTCCAGAAGTGGCGGGATAGGAGTTAATACTTTTATTTAGTTGCGGTGGAGTCTGGGAGCGGCGGGATAGGGGTTAATAACATTATGTAGGTGGCAGCGATGTCGGGGTGGCAGATTAGGGGTGTTTAGACTTGGGGCTTATGTTAGGGTGTTAGGTGTAAACGTAACTGGTTTTCTACCATAGACATCAATGGGATATTTGGCAGCATCGAACATAAGCTTTCGCTGCTTTCAGACTCCCATTGATTCCTATGGCATCCGCGGCCTCCAGGGGGGGTGGATTGAAAACCAGGTACGCTGGGCCAGAATAGCCACAAGTGTACCTGTTAACTGTTTGATAACTTTTAAAAAGTGTCAAATAGTGCCAAGTGAGTATTCAGAACATCTGTAATGACGTAAGCATTTCTCTGTGTCGGATTGAGACCGGCGGATCATATGTTACGTCACAGATTTCAACTTTTGCCGGATTGTAGGCTTTGATAACTAGGCCGAATCAAGCTCTCCACAGTTACGCTGCATAATTCCAGCTTATTTCAGGTTGACGGCTTAACATTTCTAACATTTCTATAATAGCCCCACCTCTAGAAATTACGTGATTATTTTTAGTGAAGCAAAAGATGAACATTTTTAACAGTGTTCACCTGCATGCTAAGGAGACAAGTGACCCCAAATTTGAAAGCACAATGTCTACCCTTTCCAAGAATGGGTACTTTGTCCCTCTAACAAAATCAGGGAGAGAGATAGGGCATCACTTAAAGCCCAATTCACCTCTGGTTAAACAGCACTGTGTTGCTGCAGGTTTTCACCTTATTTGAAAGGGATTACTCTCATCTTTCAATTGAGGGCTTACTTGTCTACTTATTGTCTACCTATTATGCAGAGGAGTAAAAATGTTGATCTTCTAGTCTGAGGACAGAGATAAAGGCTCTTAAAGCCCTCCCTCCAGCCTACATAAGCATTGTGTTGATGTCACAGGATGTTCCGGCAAGAGCTATCAAGGTGAAAACAGAGTACAATTTCCTTTACTCATTCTCACTCTTTAGGAGTTTTTAAATCACTATTTAGTTGATGATTATATTATAAGTATACAGATGTGTGTCAAGGAAGGTGATCCATCCTCAATTGTTAAAGTAAAATCAGTGGCCTGATGATGTTTAACCCATTTAATGGAGTCCCTAATGATCAAAAGTGATGCGGCAAAATATTCCAAAGGATACTCTGCGATGCCGAGCAAGCCTGTCAAAAGATTCCAAGCTCCCGACATAGCAGCATCGCCAAAAGGGGTTTACTACACATGCCATCGGTTGGCGATGCTGGCTATAGATAACACCCAGCATCACCACCCTTACTGGTTATGCATAGTAAAGGACCCACCACTAGTATCTTTCTGATTAATCCCTAAACCCAAAATACCCACCACAAGTACCTATCCTATTAATCCCTATGATGCTGAATACCAAACTCAAGTACTAAACTATTAACCCCTATACTGCCACATTCCCACTGCAAGTATCAATCCTATTAATCCCTATACTGCCATATACCCACCACAAGTACTAAACTATTAAACTCTCTACCGCCACATACCCACCCCCTCTAAACTAACACCCCTAAGTTACAATAAAAAAAAATCTAAGTTACAAAAAAAATTAAACTAAACTGCTACAACCCTAAACACAATCTAACCCTACTCTACCTAACATTTAACTGCCATCTAAACTAAACCCCCTCTAAAAAAAAAAAAAAAACATAACTTACAATAATAACAAAATCTGTTACAATTTGAAAAAAAAAACGACAGTACCCAAAATAAAAAACACCATTATTCCTTACACGAATCTACATGCTCCATAATATAATAAACACACCCAAAACAAAACAAAAACCCCTAAACCCTAACACTAAAGTAAATTAACAAATAACCAAATCACAGCAGCACCACTTGTATTTCCAAATCTTCTTTATTCCATATCACATGGGCAGCAAAAAGTAAATTAAAAGCCCTTAAAATGGCCTTTTGTGGGGCATTGACTTAAATTTATTTCAGCTCTTTTACATAAATAAAAATGACAACCCCCCTCTACAATACAAGTAACCACCCACCCACCAAAATAACAAAATCTACCTAAAGAAAAATTCCAATAAATTAAAGGCAAAAATAAAAAAGCTATTCTTAAAAATAAAAAAAAACCCAGCCTAAAAAAAAAACCTATCTAACCCCAAAAGTTGTACTCAGCACTAAGTAATCCCGGTTCCTGGCTCTGGAGACCCATCTCTGTGGAGGCAGAATTTGGAGGCCTCTTCTACTGCCTCCACTCCGCCATCTTCTTCCACGTCGGGGCCCTCTTCATCCCGGTTCCTGGTGCTGGGAGCCCATCTTCGCAACGACAGAGGTGACTTTAACAACTTTTCCACTGCCTCTGCCCCATGTCTTCTTTTCTTTGGTTTTCTTCAGGGAGCTTTGGTATTCATGTGGTCTCCGCAACACACTGAAATTTATTTATATATATATATATATATACTTAATCCCAATTTTAATCAGCCAATAGCAAGAACAGTTTTAAATTTAAATTCTAATTGTCCAATAGAAAAGGATTAAGTGGTACCCCTATATATACGGGTTCCTCACTTCTGGAACTTCAGTGTGCAGTGGAGACTGCATGAAGACCAGAGCTCTCCGAACAAAGAAAAGAAGATGCGGAGCAGAGGTAGAGGAAGATGGGGCCCTGGCACCTGGAACCAGGACGAAGAGGGTCCTGACATGGTAGAAGATTGTGGAGCGGAGGCGGTGGAAGAGGCTGCCAAAGTCCACCTCCACCACTGCAAAGATGGGTCCCCAGTGCCAGGAGTCAGGATAAAGAGGGCCCAACATTGGATCAAGGGGAGCTGGATGTTAATAAGTAAAACTTTTGGGGTTAATTTAAAATATTTTGGGGTGGGTTTTTTATTATTAAGAATAGGCTTTTTTTTTTTTTTACTATTTCTAGGATAGGTTTTTTAGGTAGATTTTGTTATTTTGGTGGGTGGGGGTTACTTGTATTGTAGATGGGGGTTTTGAAATTGTTATTGATGTAAAAGACCTGAAATCACTTTAGGTCAATGCCCTACAAATGGCCATTTTAAGGGCTATTATAATTTATTTTTAGTGTAAGGTTTAGTTTTTTTTCTTTTCATTTTACGTGGGTTTATTATTTTATGTGGCATGTAGATTAGTGTTAGGTATAATGGTGTTTTTTTTGGATACTGTAGTTTATTATTTTATGTGAAATATATATAGCACTAGCGATATAGTTAGGTATCTTTAGCTTTGTCTCAATTTATCTCTTCCCAGATAGACAAATGATTATATAAGTACAAAGAAAAAATGGTAGAGTCAAAGCACTAAACAGCAAAGATACCTGGAGGCTGATATTAGTATAAAACATATTCAATTTATTTAAGCAAACTAATCCTATAAAAATATATAACACATTAGTTAAAAATAATCAATACATTTCTAAAAACACACAAAATCACATGGTATTATATACTGTATCTAAAAACTCCAAGTGTATACAAACAGGGATGTATCGCTTAAAAAGGAATTATATCTGCAGAATATATGAGAGCTTTAAAAAATGATATGCTTCAGTTCCTACACAAAATATTCCACACCGATTTCCACCTATATGTATATACAAAGTCTCGATTTGAATGGATAGCAAATTAGTGGTTAAAGTGAGGGTTTGTCCAATCCACGTTTCAATGCCAGTGCCAGGAGTTGGGACGAAGAGGGCCCAACATCGGAACAAGGGGAGCTGGATTTTCATAAGTAAAACGTTTGGGGTTAGTTAGGTTATTTTGGGATGGGTTTTTTTATTTTTAAGAATAGTCTTTTTTTCTTTTCTAGGATAGGCTTTTTTAGGTAGATTTTTTTATTTTGGTGGGTGGGTGTTACTTGTATTGTAGAGGGTGGGGGTTGAAATTGTTATTGATGTAAAAGACCTGAAATCACTTTAGGTCAATGCCCTACAAATGGCCATTTTAAGGGCTATTGTAATTTATCTTAGTGTAAGGTTTAGTTTTTTTTTTTTTTTCACTTTGCGTGGGTTTATTATTTTATGTGGCATGTAGGTTAGTGTTAAGTATAATGGTGTTTTATTTGGATACTGTAGTTTATTATTGTATGTGCCTGTAACTTAGTTTTTTTTATTGTAACTTAGGGGTATTAGTTTAGGGAGGATTTAGTTTAGAGGGGGGTTAGGTGTAAGTGTAGTTTTAGTTTGCGTAGGGAGGTAGCGGTTTAGGCTTAAATCTCCTAACCACCCCTCATAACTGTATGGGGGTGTATTAGGTGATTATGGATAGTTAGTTTTTATTAGGCCTTAATCTCCTAACCACCCCATACCTGTATGGGAATTGATTATGTGATTATTGATGGTTACCATTTATAAGGCCTTGATCTCCTAACCATCCCCATACCTGGTGGTTGATTAGATGATTATTGATGGTTACCATTTATGACATAATCGGGCCTAAGTTGTAGCCTTTAACACTTTTAACAAGGCAGTAGCTGTTTGGTATGTCTCAAATCTGGTGTGTTCAACGTTTTTAATACAACATTCAATAAAGATTCTCATTTTATCATCGTCTTGAGCCGGTCTGGGTTTTTCATGTTGTGGATGTAATTATTATTGTTATCCAGTATATAACATAAGTTGCTTATCCAGATGTCGTTATGCTTCTCTTAGTAAAGATACCCGAAACGAGACTTCTTCTGTGACTTGCTCTGTAAGTTTGTGTGATATCTCCGAGCTCCACCTCACTGCGGAAGACGCCAATGGCCCCACAGGGGCTCCTCTCACTAGCGCTTTACTTGGCTGTGGTCTCGTGACCTGTCTAGTAGTGTCGTTCCCAGGTAAAAAGAAGAAACTGCAGATACAAATTTGTAAAAGCGGTGTCCTAACCTCTTGTCAATCTATAGTACTCAATAAAATGAAAACGATCTGTGTGGTGATCAAGCGGTGCAATTTATTTTGCAAGGTAAACAGCAACACATCATACGTGATACAGCAGGTCAAGTAAAAATCCTACGCGTTTCATGCCCACCGGCATTTCATCAGGGATAGTGAATTCACTCCTCCTCCTCTACTTTATACATTGATACTAATTCACAATAGCTTTCAGGTGCACAGGTGATCATGCATTAAAGTGATACATAGAGTCATATAGTTCGGAACATAGGTACCTTCAATGAACCACGCTATTGTGCTCACATAAACATAATACGACAATGGCTTAGAAAACACAAAGCCACAATAACCACTGTAAGTGGATAGATAAGAAACCTAACAAGGAATATAAATATTAGTGATATAGTGATAATATAGATAATAATAGTATCACACTATACTGTGGCATGGTTTATTTTTACCATTCGACATTTCCCATATATGTACAAATAACCGTATAATATAAAGTATCTTTTAAGTAAACATATACACAGGGCAAGACAACTCTTATTACCGCAGTAAGGTGCAATGTATGTATTTGTTGGTAAAAAATAAACAATAATGAAAGGTCATAATCCCAAAAAATCACACACACATACAACCTATGTTCCAAATCGAAATGCCAAATGTGAAATCAAAAAGTTGAAAAAATTACATATACATATTATATTGTGAAGAAAATAAATATTCTAATTATTTTGACAGGACTTGAAGAATATTTGAAATAAAAAACAGTTTACCATCTAGGTAAACATATATATATATATATATATATATATATATATATACAGATAAGCATGGATACATTGAGTAAGATGTATATGGCAACAATATATTATCTATTATCCATTAGTTATTCGGAATATACAACATATCTTATCTTATAACTTTCAATAACAAGAAGAAGAGAAGACTATCATTCCTACATTATATGTACAAATAGCAAAAGTGTTAATAGTGGTCACATGTAGATATCTTGAGTCAGCTATCTTATTCCCATAATTCTGATTATTCTTTTACGTTTTCATATAGCACGCAATTTAAACTATATTATGGTAAACAATTCGAAACAGGCATATGGTACTAAATGACGCCAAATACCAAACTCAAGTACTAAACTATTAATCCCTATACTGCCACATACCCACCACAAGTACTAAACTATTAAACCCTCTACCCCCACATACCCACCCCCTATAAACTAACCGCCCAATAAACAAAACTTAAAAAAACTTTTAAAAAAAATGTAACTTAAAAAAAAAATCTAAGTTACAAAAAAATTAACCTAAACTGCCACAACGCTAAACACAATCTAACCCTACTCCACCTAACATTTAACTGCCCTCTAAACTAAACCCCCTCTAAAAAAAATCCCCCTAACTTACAATAATAACATCATTTGTTACAATTTGAGAAAAATGACAATACCCAAAATAAAAAACACCATTATTCCTTACACGAATCTACATGCTCCATAATATAATAAACCCACCCAAAACAAAACAAAAAACCCTAAACCCTAACACTAAAGTAAATTACAATAGTCCTTAAAATGGCCTTTTGTAGTGCATTGACTTAAATTGATTTCAGCTCTTTTACATAAATAAAAATGACAACCCCCCTCTACAATACAAGTAACAATCCACACACCAAAATAACAAAATCTACCTCAAAAAAATCCTAGAAATTAAAGGCAAAAATAAGTCAATACAGGCATATGGTACCTATTTGAACAAAATTGAAGTTTAAATTTGCATTTCTTGGTACCTAGTAAGGCACACAAAAAATATACAAAGGCAGACATGTCACTCTGCTTACAAAAAGTAACAGCAAGATGCAAACTGAACATTAGGGGCTCCATGTACTAAGAGGCGGGCGGACAGCTTCTTAACTCGCGAAGCTGTCCGCCCGCCTCCGCTACACACGGGCAGCGGATCTATTGATCCGCTTGCCCGTATGTATCATTACACACTCAGCGGAGTGTGTAATGCCCGCCCCTTCAGTCGCGCGACCAATCACGCGACTGAAGGGGCTGTCAATCACCGAGAGCGAGCGAGCTCTCGGTGATTTTGCTTCGCCACCTAAGAGGTGGCGTAGGGTGTAGGAAGCAGCGGTCTAATGACCGCTGCTTCTTACATTGCGGGAAGCAGGCTCGCATATGCGAACCTGCCCCGCAAAGGCTCCGGAGCAGCTTTCGCTGCTTCGTACATGGAGCCCTAGAACTGGTTTCAGACTCAATATAACCATGTATGGCAAGAATATACAATTGTTATACAGCTTATACACCTGTATAAGCCTTCAGATCCCATATCCTATTAATGCCTAGGGGAGTCCCTGTCTGGAGCAGATAGATCCAGTAAGCTTCTTTCCGATTAAGCTTAACTAGTCTATCCCCTCCCCTGATATCATTTGGAACATAATATATAGCCTGGAAAGAGAACATGTTGTTCATTCTGACCCCTATATGTATTACAAATCCTCTCCCAAACTCAGAGAAAATACACAGCCTTTTCCACTCAGCTGCAACAACTGCCATCTAACTTACTACAGTTTGATTTCCAACACATCCTCTCCCAAACACAGAGAAAATACACAGCCTTTTCCACTCAGCTGCAACAACTGCAACACCTGTATAAGCCTTCAGATCCCATATCCTATTAATGCCTAGGGGAGTCCCTGTCTGGAGCAGATAGATTCAGTAAGCTTCTTTCTGATTAAGCTTAACTAGTCTATCCCCTCCCCTGATATCATTTGGAACATAATATATAGCCTGGAAAGAGAACATGTTGTTCATTCTGACCCCTATATGTATTACAAATCCTCTCCCAAACTCAGAGAAAATACACAGCCTTTTCCACTCAGCTGCAACAACTGCCATCTAACTTACTACAGTTTGATTTCCAACACATCCTCTCCCAAACTCAGAGAAAATACACAGCCTTTTCCACTCAGCTGCAACAACTGCCATCTAACTTACTACAGTTTGATTTCCAACACATCCTCTCCCAAACTCAGAGAAAATACACAGCCTTTTCCACTCAGCTGCAACAACTGCCATCTAACTTACTACAGTTTGATTTCCAACACATCCTCTCCCAAACTCAGAGAAAATACACGGCCTTTTCCACTCAGCTGCAACAACTGCCATCTAACTTACTACAGTTTGATTTCCAACACATCCTCTCCCAAGCTCAGAGAAAATACACAGCCTTTTCCACTCAGCTGCAACAACTGCCATCTAACTTACTACAGTTTGATTTCCAACACATCCTTTCCCAAACTCAGAGAAAATACACAGCCTTTTCCACTCAGCTGCAACAACTGCCATCTAACTTACTACAGTTTGATTTCCAACACATCCTCTCCCAAACTCAGAGAAAATACACAGCCTTTTCCACTCAGCTGCAACAACTGCCATCTAACTTACTGTAGGTAGCCTTCTGGAAAAAATCTCTCCAAAACTGAGCTCCTCATTTTCCCCCCTTCTTCCAAAATCTCCACCCCCAATATCTCTATAACTGTCGACAACTCCATCATTACCCCTACCCCGCATGCCCGATGTCTCGGGGTCACATTTGACTCAGATCTTTCCTTCACCCCTCACATTCAGTCCTTGGCTACAGCCTGACGCTTCCACCTTAAAAACATCTCTAAAATTAGACACTTCCTTACACAAGACACAACTAAGATTTTAATCCACTCTCTCATTCTTTCCAGCCTTGATTACTGCAACTCTGTCCTCTCTGGTCTCCCCACCTGCCACCTAGCTCCTTTACAATCCATAATGAATGCCTCTGCCAGACTCATCTTCCTTACACGTCGCTCTTCATCTGCTGCGCCTCTCTGCCAATCCCTTCACTGACTTCCTCTTGCCTCTAGGATCAAACACAAAACTCTCACTCTTACATACAAAGCCCTCAACTGCACTGCTCCCCCCTACTTCTCAGACCTTGTCTCCAGATACTCTCCCTCCCGTCCCCTTTGCTCTTCTCATGACCTCCTACTCTCCTCCTCTCTTGTCACCTCATCACACTCCCGTTTACAAGACTTCTCCAGACTGGCTCCCATCTTGTGGAACTCTCTGCCTCACTCCACAAGAATCTCTTCTAGTTTTAAAAGCTTCAAGTGCTCCCTAAAGACTCTACTGTTCAGGGACGCATACAACCTACGCTAACCTTTCCTAATACCAGTTCCTCTCCTCCACTGCAATCCCCTGAACCCTCTTAGCATGTAAGCCTAAAAGTCCAGCTGTTTGTAGATCACCTTCTTAAGAGCTGACTACAACAGTGCAACTCTTGGCAGGGCCCTCTACCCTATAATTGTTTTGTTGTACTCCCCCTTTGTTTATAGCACTGCAGAATCTGTTGGCACTCTACAAATAACCGATAATAATAATAATAATAATAATTACAAAATGATTGGCAACCAGGGTTGTAAGGGGGTCAGCACCCATTGAACTTATATGTTCTCTAATCGAATCCTTAAGAAGGCGTATAGTACGCCCTGTGTATTGTTTTGTGCATATCTTACACGTAATTAGATATACCACATACTTTGAGTTACAAGTGAGGTGATAAGACATTTTGTATGACTTTCCTGTCACACTAGATCTAAACTCTTTCCCTTTAGAGACAAATTTGCAGCTCTTAAATGGATGAGTCCAACATCCAAGATATGCACAAAACAATACACAGGGCGTACTATACGCCTTCTTAAGGATCGGATTAGAGAACATAGTTCAATGGATGCTGAAACCCCCTACAACTCTGGTTGCCAAATATTTTGCAATACATACAGAGGTCAGTATGAACAACATGTTTATTAGGTACCACGAAATGCAAACTTCAACTTTGTTCTAATAGGTACCATATACCTGTATTTAAATGTTTACCATAATTTAGTACCATATGCCTGTTTTGAATTGTTTACCATAATATAGTTTAAATTGTGTACTATATGAAAATGTAAAAGAATAATCAGAATTATGGGAATAAGATAGCTGACTCAAGATATCTACATGTGACCACTATTAACTCTTTTGCTATTTGTACATATAATGTAGGAATGATAGTCTTCTCTTCTTCTTGTTATTGAAAGTTATA
Source organism: Bombina bombina (assembly GCF_027579735.1). Classification (NCBI taxonomy): domain Eukaryota; kingdom Metazoa; phylum Chordata; class Amphibia; order Anura; family Bombinatoridae; genus Bombina; species Bombina bombina. The sequence continues at coordinate 475,080,751 of NC_069502.1, read as the reverse complement.
AGATAAGATATGTTGTATATTCCGGATAACTAATGGATAATAGTTAATATATTGTTGCAATATACATCTTACTCAATGTATCCATGCTTATCTGTATATATATATATATATATATATATATATATATATATATATATATATATATGTTTAACTAGATGATAAACTGTTTTTTATTTCAAATATTCTTCAAGTCCTATCAAAATAATTAGAATATTTCTTTTCTTCACAATATAATATGTAATATGTATATGTAATTTTTTAAACTTTTTGATTTGTTCATATTTGGCCTTTCATTCATTTGTAACATAGGTTGTATGTGTGTGTGGTTTTTTGAGATTACCTTTCATTAATGTTTATTTTTTACTAACAAATACATACATTGCACCTTACTGCGGTAGTAAGAGATGTCTTGCCCTGTGTATATGTTTACTTAACAGATACTTTATATTATACGGTTATTTGTACATATACGGAAAATGTTGAATGTGCAAAATAAACCATGCCGCAGTATATTATCACTATATCTCTTATATTAATATTCCTTGTTAGGTTTCTTATCTATCCACTTACAGTGGTTACTGTGGCTTTGTGTTTTCTAAGCCATTGCTGTGTTGTTTATGTGAGCACTATAGCGAGGTTTAATGAAGGTACCTATGTTCCAAACTATTTGAGTCTATGTTTTACTTTAAAGCATGATCACCTGTGCACCTGAAAACTATTGTGAATTAGTATCAATTTATAAAATAGAGGAGGAGGAGTGTATTCATTATCCCTGATGAAGTGCCTATCGGCATGAAACACGTAGGATGTTTACTTGACCTTCTGTATCAGTTATGATGTGTTGCTGTTTACCTTGCAAAATAAATTGCACCGATTGATGACCACACAGATCATTTTTGTTTTATTGTCTTTTATAACATAAATATCTATTTTAAAAATATATTTATATTTACAATAATAAATGCAAGAATAACTACAATGTAATTTATATATCCAATACTTAAACTAAAATGCAGCATACATGACCATGCATTTTAGTTCAGACATTGTAGATATAATGTAGTCAGGTCCTGCATTGATATTTAATATTTATACTGTTATGCATTTATATTGCATAATGCTTTAAGTATCGCATATACATTAAAATGTATTTGTTAGCTTGTTGTGTTTATTGGTGATATCATAGATATATATGTTAATATATATTTATGTTATAGTAGTCAGTAGCAATACATTATAATTTTACATAACAGGCCAGTACCTAAAATGGTAGACAAAAGTTATAGGGGGGAGGGTTAGAGAGCTGTTTGAGAGGGATCTGAGTGGTTGGATGATAAGGGGGGATCCCACACTGCAGAAAATATAAAAACATATAAAAAAAATATTTAATAAAAGGAAAATGGCCTTACATTTTCATATTGGCAGACTATCTGCCAGTACCTAAGATGGGGTGACTAGTTGGAAGGGAAGAGAGCTGTTTGGGATTGATCAGATAGGCATCAGGGGGTGGGAAGTAAGGTGGGAGTGTAATCTCTACACTAAAGCTAAAATACACCTTACAAAAAACCTAATTAACCCCATTCCCTGCCAGGAATAATAGTAGTGTGGTGCGCAACTGCAATTAGTGGCCTTCTAATTACTAAAAAGCAATGGCAAAGTCATATATGTCTGCTATTTCTGAACTAATGGGATCCCAGAGAAGCTTTTACAACCCCAAAGTTTGTGAACTCTCTGCCCCCTCTCTTTTGCACTCTCTCTCTCTCTCTTCCCCCTCTCTTTTGCGCTCTCTCTCCCCTCTCTTTTGCGCTCTATCTCCCCCCTCTCTTTTGTGCTCTCTCTCCCCCTCTCTTTTATGCTCTCTCCCCCCCCTCTCTTTTGCACTCTCTCCCACCTCTTTTTTGCTCTCTCTCCCCATTCCTATCTTTTGCGCTCTCTCCCCCTCTCTTTTGCTCTCTCTCTTTCCCCCTCTTATTATCTCTCTCCCCCTCTCTTTTGCTCTCTCTCTCTTCCCTCTATTTTGCTCATTTCCATCTCTTTTGCTCTTTCCCCTCTATTTTGCTCTCTCACCCCCCTCTCTTGCTCTTTTCCATCTATTTTGTTCTCTCCCCCTCTCTTTCAATCTCTCTCCCCTTCTCTTTCTATCTCTCTCCCCTCTATCCCTCTCGTGCACGCCCCCGCTATGCCCCGTCACATCGCTCACGCCTGGTCAAGCCCACTTTCGCCTGCACCGGCTGTTCACGTAGGGACTCTAATGCCAGATGTGTTTGTCCTTGCGCGCAGTCTCTACTGCGCATGACAGCTTCGGACAAACACATTATATAGGATGAATATTGCAAAAATATATTTTATATGCTTTTATCTACTTGACTGCAAAGGGCTCCAATACATACAACCACATACATACACATATATATATATATATATATATGTGTGTGTGTGTGTGTGTGCATATGTATTTGTGTTTATATGTGTATATATGTCTGTAAATACATAAATACACATATAAATACTTATTTTTCACACATATAGATATATATATTTATAAATATACACAGTATATATACATACATATCCATCTTTAGACATGTATATGTATGTATCTCAATGTTAAAACCCTCTTCCTGCCTTTTTTTTCCTAACACCTGAGACCTCATTTCTTTGAGCCCTTATAACTTTTTTGTGCAATTTTTTTTTAATAATTTTTATTAGATGGTGTTTTTATGAGTGTAACTGTAAATTGTAATGTAGTTTTAATGTGTTTTTGCATTTTTTGTTTTTGTTTTGTGAAAGAGTTAACCAGAACTCTGAGGATGGGGTAATCATTCTAGCGTAAATTACAATGCACTCAAGCAATCACGTTTACTTTCAACTTGTAATATGAGCGAGAAACCCAACGAGCACAAACACCTGCGTTAAACCCTTATTATTTGCGCGTAACTATTAGCGTTCCACTTGTAATAAGGTTCTAAATCAGATATAGCAGAGAAATCTGTTTGTGAATCCTCTATGTATTCCTTGAAGTACTCAGCACACACACTCACTTATGAAGATTATTCTAAAGACATAGCCTTAAAAGATTCTTAGAAAAATTGGAAGAAGGGTGTTTTCTAAAAATAAAAATGTAAACAGTAACATTGAAGTGAAACAGCCTGGAATATCTTTCAAGGCAAGAATTGTCTCAAATACCTCCTTTCAATATATATTCCAGGTAGTCGGATGTCAATAGCAATGTCAATGTCAAAGTATGGTTTGGAATCTTCAGTTCAAGTATCTACAAGCTCAGTAACTTGAGTGTTTTTTTTCTGGATAACTGAAGGTCATCTTTTAAATGTAATGATTGCTGAAGTTTGAGACAGTAAAAATACATTTTAAATGCTTTTAAAACATTGCAGTGCTTTAATTGCTGGATGATGCTATTCATTATATAAATGACAACAGTATGTATTAAAGGTACATAATAAAGCGATTATTATTGGATTAATGCTTGTGTGAAACTACAGGGTAAACCCCCACAAACAAATGGTTAATCTCCCATTGTCAAGATAGTCCTAAACAAAGCATTGTAAATCCTGAGGGAACTTGGATTATTTAATAGAAATTTAAGGAACCTAAACAATTTATTGAAATAAATTATGTTATAATTAAAGGTTATCATTTGTGATCCCTTTAAATTTCAAATCATATATAATTACTAGGCACTGCTAGTACAATTAATTTATTGTTCTAACTGTTCAGAAAATAAAAGCAGTCAGAAAAGTAAGAATGTATTAGCCCACTCAGACTACTCAAAATAGTAAATAGATTTAGTAGATGATATTGCAAAAATGATAAACATAGTTCATCAATAACCTATACATGCAAATCAATGCCAACTGCAGCACAGATATACACTTATTAACTAACATATATGTATACTAATTAACCAGTTTTCTTGATAAAGTTTGAATGTTGGAATCTGACAACTTTCTCACTACATCTTTCCTGTTGTGTGCAGCAGTCAGAAGTACATCAATGCCTACTTTCAGATGTGGGAATGACTTATTTTGTTTTAACAAGTATTTCTGTAGAGTCTGATTATTTCTTTCCCTGCTGTTTTTGAAAGTGATTAGAATGTGAACAACTTGGAATTCGTTCAGTTAAAAGAGTTATTTCATAATTTTTAAATTCAATAATATATTAGTTAAATTATTTGACATAGTGATGAGGCACTTTGTAAAAACTTCACACATACCTATGCAAATTACACAACAGTGACATTTCAAGTTACTCTTAAGACCTAATAATGACCTGACTTTGTTATATGTAATAATATTGCATAGATTACAAGGGTCTATCTTATTGCTGGATCACACCAATATTAGGGCGCAATCTGTTATTAGAAGTTCATGGTAAAACAGAATTACCAGGGAATGTTTAGTGCGGCCAACATCCCTTTATAATGCTCTATAATTTCAATGGATATCATAGAAATGCTAAACATTGCTGATATATAGAGTTATTGCAACACATAACAGCACTAAAATAGTTAGCTCAACTTGAGACCTTAAGTAAAGTGTTAGGGCTACAAGAAAAGTATAACAAAATACATGTAAAACATATTAAAATATAAAATTGCCCGTTACACACACACGTATATATATATATATATATATATATATATATATATATATATATATATATATATATATATATATATATATATATATATATATATATACATACATACATACATACATACATACAGACATACATAATTAACACTTTCGCTGATAAGCCTTTTTTAAACTCCAGCGCTGAGCCGATTTCAAGGTTTTTTTTGCAACCTGTATTTCAACCCTATTGTAAGTCAAATACCATTGAGTGACCCACACAAATTATATATAGTTTTTTTTCAGCAGGCCCAGCAGATTCACAATATACCATTATTATATTTATATTTCATGGCATGCGTGATAGCTGTGGCAAAAACTATAAAAATATATATATATTTTTGCTTAGATTTTAGAAAATAATATTGAAAATGGCCAAGTTTATTTTATAGTAGAGAAGAGAGGGACGTCACTAGTGTAAAATAAACTTTATTGGGGTCTCGACATATGAGATTTTTTTATTGTGCATATAATGTAATATCCCCTCTCTTTCAAATAAAAGATTTGATCAAGATCAAAGGGTTTGAATATGGTCCTCCCATGCAGCTCAATTGCAGCTACCGGTATAGCCCTATTTGTGATGTCAGCACATGCTTACGTGGTGAAGTCACCAGAACTTCCATGAAGCCTGGGAATGCTGCCCACTAGGCCACCAATGATCCTTTAGTGAGGGGGTCGACAAAAACAGTGTTTGATTTCCCTGCATAACAAGAAGGGCTCGAACACTCCATCATGAATATTGAAGGGGTTAAAGGAACAGTAAAGTAAACATTTTACTTTCATGATTCAAATAAAGCATTCAATTTAAAACAACTTTCCAATTTGCTTCTATTATTATATCTGCTGTGTTCTAAGTAGGCTAATAGAGCTTAAATGGACACTGAACCCAAATGTTTTCTATTGTGATTCAGATAGAGCATGCAATTTTAAGAAACTTTCTAATTTACTCCTATTATCACATTCTTTTCATTCTCTTGGTATCTTTATTTGAAATGCAAGAAAGTAAGTTTATATGCCGGCCCATTTTTGGTGAACACACTGTGTTGTTCTTGCTGATTGGTGGGTAAATTCACCTACCAATAAACAAGTGCTTTCCATGGTCCTGAATAAAAAAATAGCTTAGATGCCTTCTTTTTCAAATAAAGTAAGCAAGAGTATGAAGAAAAAATGATAAAAGGAGTAAATTAGAAAGTTGTTTAAAATTGCGTGCTCTATCTAAATCACAAAAGAAAACATTTGGGTTCAGTGTCCCTTTAAGAGAATGCTTGTGTCTAAAGCAGTTTATGGCAGTGTTTGCTACTATGTATTTCCTTGCTGTAAACAATGTTGCAAACGTTTCTACCAGATAAACACATGCCCTTTCCTGAGCTCACCTAGGATTACTCTTTAACAAAGGATACCAAGAGAACTAGACACAATTGATAATAGAAGTAAATGTGATATTTGTTCAAAATGGTTTGCTCTATTTATTAATTATATAAATGTATAAAACGTGTTTAAAAGGGATATGGTATTTGACAAGGTGTTTGACTGACAAGGACTCAAATGTGTATATACTGTACAGTGCAATAGGTTGAAACACAATCATTACCTGAAACAGAAGCAGCTGTGTATTAAGAATAAATGCCAAAAGTCACACACCATGGCAAACCGGAGCACAGCAACAAGACGCACGGTAATTATACAGCATCAGCAAGGTCTCTCTCAGGCAAAAATTGCAAGGCTGGCAGTGGTTTCCAGATGTGTTGCCCAAGCTCTTCTGAAGGAGCACAAAGACATTGGGAAACCTTGAGGAACATAGATGCTGTGGGTGGCCAAGAAAACTAAATGCAAGGGATTACAAACACATCATGCTTACTTTTCTTTTCAATCAGAAGATGTCCAGCAGTGCCATCAATTCACAATTGGCAGAAACCTGAGGCTATGCCTCTGGTAGTAGATACTCCTCGAACCTGTGACCCTGAGGTTAAAACCTTACTAAAGTTGGCTAATATTCAGCTAGATTACAAGGTATGTGCGCTATAAGGAAATTAACGAATGAAACAAAAGTTGCATTATTTAACCCTCTATAGCGCAGCCATTACAAGTTTTCAAACAGCTGGCTTAAGTGTGCGATATGGTTGCGTTGAGCTCCATACCGCACACAATCCAAGCGCTGTTTTGACGTGCTCGTGCATGCTTTTCCCATAGAAATCAATGGGGAGAGCAGGTCAGAAAAAAACCTAACACCTGCGATTGCGGAAAGAAAAGCTCCGTAACGCAGCCCCATTGATGTCTATGGGGAAAAAAATAACGTTTAAACCTAACACCCTAACATAAATCCCACGTCTAAACACCCCTAATCTGCTGTCCCCGACATCGCCGACACCTACATAATGTTATTTACCCCTAATCTGCCGCTCCCGATATCGCTGCCACCTAAATAAAGCTATTAACCCCTAATCTGCCATTCCCAATATCGCCGCCACTATACTAAAGTTATTAACCCCTATTCCCCTGCACCCCAACATCGTCCACTCTATAATAAATCTATTAATCCCTATTCCGCCGCTCCCCGACATTGCTGCCACTAAATAAAGTTATTAACCCCTAAACCTCTGGCCTCCCACATAACTACCACTAAATAAACCTATTAACCCCTAAACCGCCAGCCCCCCACATCGCAACAACCTAAATTAAACTATATTAACCCCTAAACCTAACCCTAAACTCTTACCCCTAACACCCGCTTTAACATAATTAAAATAGAGCTAAATTAAACTTACAATTATTAACTAAATAATTCCGATTTAAAACTAAATACATACTTGCCTGTAAAATAAAACCTAAGCTAGTTACAATATAACTAATAATATTGTAGCTAGCTTAGGTCTTTTTTTTATTTCACAGACAAGTTTGTATTTATTTTAACTAGGTAGACTAGTTAGTAAATAGTTATAAACTATTTACTAACTACCTAGTTAAAATAAATACAAACTTACCTGTGAAATAAAACCTAAGTTGCCTTACACTAAAACATACACTTAAAAAAATAAAAAAACACTGAAATTGAAAAAATAAAAAAGACTACCATTACAAAAAAATAACAAACAGAATTATCTAAAACAAAAAAAAAATATTCCTATTCTAATACCCTGCTCTTTTACCTGAAAAAAAAAAATACAAAGACCCACTAACATTACAAACCCCCACCCCCCCAACCCACAAAAAAAAACTATCTAAAAAACCTAATCTACCCATTGCCGTGAAAAGGGCATTTGTATGCGCATAGCTCTTTTGCATTGCCCTGAAAAGGGCATTTAGCTTGTTTACGAATAGCCCAAACCCTAAACTAAAAAAACCCCACCCAATAATCCTTAAAAAACTATTACTAACCCCCAAAGATCCACTTACAGTTTTTGAAGTCCCGCTTGAACGATCTTCATCTAGGCGGTGAAGTCCTCATCCAGGCGGCAAGAAGTCTTCTTCCAGACGGCCTCTTCTATCTTCATCCCGGCGGCATCTTCTATCTTCATCCCGGCGGTGCGGAGCGGGTCCATCCTGCAGACATCCGACGAGAAGCATCCTCTTCATACGGTCGCCACCGTATACTGAATCTTCAATTCAATGTACGCGATTCAAAATGGCGTCCCTTGCATTCCTATTGGCTGATTTAATTTTGGAAATTCAAAACAGCCAATAGGATGAGAGCTTCTGAAATTCTATTGGCTGTTCAAATGAACTTCGCTGCCTGGATGAAGATCGTTCAAGCGGGTCTTCAAAAACTGTGGATCTTCGGGGGTTAGTAATTTTTAGTTTAGGGTTTGGCATATTCATAAACAAGTTAAATGCCCTTTTCCATTCAATGCAAAAGAGATAAATGCCCTTTTAAGGGCAATACCCATATGAATGGCCTTTTTAGGGCAATGGGTATATTAGATTTTTGCTAGAGTAAGTTTTTTTTTATTTTGGGGGGTTTGTTTGGGTGGTGCGCTTAACTGTTGGGGCAGTTTTTGTGTTTTTTTTTACAGGTAAAAGAGCTGTTTAACTTAGGGCAATGCCCTAAAAAAGGACCTTTTAAGGGGTAGTTTATTGTAGACTAGGGTTTTTTTATTTTGGGGGGCATTTTTATTTTTATAGGGCTATTAGATTAGGTTTAATTCTTTTTTATTTTTGATAATTTCGTTATATTTTGCTATTTTTCGTAATTTAGTGTTTGTTATTTTTTGTAATTTAGTATTTATTTTTTTGTAATTTGATACTTTGTAATTTTTATAGTAGTGTTAAGATTTGTTTTATGTGTAATATAGTTTATTTAATTGGTAGTTAGTTTAATATTAGTTAAATCGTTATATTAGTTACATTGTTAGTTTAAACTTATTTGTTTTAATTTCACAGGTAAGTTTTAATTTAATTTAAGATAGGGAAATTGTAATTTTAATATAAAGTTAGGGGCGTTAGGTTTAGGGGTTACTAGTTTAAATTAGTTTATTGTGATTTGGGGGACTTTTGGTTTCAGGGTTAATAGCTTTATTATAGTGGCGGTAGAATTGGGGGTTAATAACTTTAGTATAGTGGGGCGATGTGGGTGGACAGTAGATTAGGGGTTAATACTATTTAAATAGTGTTTACGATGCAGGAGGACGGTGGTTTAGGGGTTAATAACTTTAGTATAGAGGCAGCGATGTCGGTGAGCAGCGGAATAGGGGTTAATACTTTTTAATAGTGGTGGCGATGTCGGAAGCAGCAGATTAGGGGTTAATAACTTTAATATAGTATTTGCGATGCGGAAAGGCCTCACAAATAGTGTATATATACAGGGAGTGCAGAATTATTAGGCAAGTTGTATTTTTGAGGATTAATTTTATTATTGAACAACAACCATGTTCTCAATGAACCCAAAAAACTCATTAATATCAAAGCTGAATAGTTTTGGAAGTAGTTTTTAGTTTGTTTTTAGTTTTAGCTAATTTAGGGGGATATCTGTGTGTGTAGGTGACTATTACTGTGCATAATTATTAGGCAACTTAACAAAAAACAAATATATACCCATTTCAATTATTTATTTTTACCAGTGAAACCAATATAACATCTCAACTCTCACAAATATACATTTCTGACATTCAAAAACAAAACAAAAACAAATCAGTGACCAATATAGCCACCTTTCTTTGAAAGGACACTCAAAAGCCTGCCATCCATGGATTCTGTCAGTGTTTTGATCTGTTCACCATCAACATTGTGTGCAGCAGCAACCACAGCCTCCCAGACACTGTTCAGAGAGGTGTACTGTTTTCCCTCCTTGTAAATCTCACATTTGATGATGGACCACAGGTTCTCAAAGGGGTTCAGATCAGGTGAACAAGGAGGCCATGTCATTATATTTTCTTCTTTTATACCCTTTCTTGCCAGCCACGCTGTGGAGTACTTGGACGCGTGTGATGGAGCATTGTCCTGCATGAAAATCATGTTTTTCTTGAAGGATGCAGACTTCTTCCTATACCACTGCTTGAAGAAACTGGCAGTAGGACTGGGAGTTGAGCTTGACTCCATCCTCAACCCGAAAAGGCCCCACAAGCTCATCTTTGATGATACCAGCCCAAACCAGTACTCCACCTCCACCTTGCTGGCGTCTGAGTCAGACTGGAGCTCTCTGCCCTTTACCAATCCAGCCACGGGCCCATCCATCTGGCCCATCAAGACTCACTCTCATTTCATCAGTCCATAAAACCTTAGAAAAATCAGTCTTGAGATATTTCTTGCCCCAGTCTTGACGTTTCAGCTTGTGTGTCTTGTTCAGTGGTGGTCGTCTTTCAGCCTTTCTTACCTTGGCCATGTCTCTGAGTATTGCACACCTTGTGCTTTTGGGCACTCCAGTGATGTTGCAGCTCTGAAATATGGCCAAACTGGTGGTAAGTGGCATCTTGGCAGCTGCACGCTTGACTTTTCTCAGTTCATGGGCAGTTATTTTGCGTCTTGGTTTTTCCACACGCTTCTTGCGACCCTGTTGACTATTTTGAATGAAACGCTTGATTGTTCGATGATCACGCTTCAGAAGCTTTGCAATTTTAAGAGTGCTGCATCCCTCTGCAAGATATCTCACTATTTTTGACTTTTCTGAGCCTGTCAAGTCCTTCTTTTGACCCATTTTGCCAAAGGAAAGGAAGTTGCCTAATAATTATGCACACCTGATATAGGGTGTTGATGTCATTAGACCACACCCCTTCTCATTACAGAGATGCACATCACCTAATATGCTTAATTGGTAGTAGGCTTTCGAGCCTATACAGCTTGGAGTAAGACAACATGCATAAAGAGGTTGATGTGGTCAAAATACTCATTTGCCTAATAATTCTGCACTCCCTGTATATATATATATATATATATATATATATATATATATATATATATATATATATATATCGCCACATGTTTCAGTGGTAATCAATCGTAAACGTATCCACTGTTAAATGCACCTGTGTGATAGACTGTGAAATAAATTATGTAACAACTAACAAAACATGATGTTATAAAGGTGATATAACCTAATAGTGAAAATTAGAAAATAAAAATGTAATATTAATGTAGACAACAAATAATAAGTAAACAAAGTCCTAGGTGTCATAAATCAAACGCTGCTAGATCTACACATTCATTCAATCCTTCAGGGGCTAATGTGTGCAACTTGTGTATCCAATAAGTTTCTCTATGACGCAAACTAAGCATAGGATTATGGCTATTTTGTGGTATCTGTTCAATAGGTAATATGGAGGTCGTTTTAAGACTTCCTTTGTGTGCATATGCACAATGTCTAGATAAACTGTGTTTTAAAAATTTCCTTTTAATATTGTAGGTGTGTTCGCTCCATCGCTTCTTGATAGTGCGACTGGTGCGCCCTACATACTGGACCCCACAAGAACAGTCAATTAAATATATTACATAAATAAAATTGCTCTCCTCTCCTCTCTTAGATGAAAATATTTTGGTCTCACTTTTTGCCACCCTGCACATATTACATCTGGGCTTCAAACACTTGAAGACCCCATTCTGAGGTGTAAAATTGCCGAAAAATGTCCTATTAATACCCAAATTCAAATTATTGTGAATAACCTTATCTCTAACTATTTTGCTAGGGGCTAGTTTATTTTTAAGTGTTGGCGCCCTTCTATAGACTATTCACGGTTTGGAAGGTATATGGTTCTTAAGGTATGGATCATCGCATATAATCGGCCAATCATTTAATATAATTTCACGATAATGACTACTAAAACCTGTAACAAATACAGGTGTTTTAAAGTTATCGTCAGAAAGTTGTTTCTTATCTTTCTTTTTGTTTTTATCCTGTGATAGATATGTACTTCAATCGTCATGCAATGCTCTGAGGTACCCTTTTTGAATCAGGTCTAAAGGATAGCCTTTTTCTAAAAATCTGTCTTTCAAAATATGGGATTGTGTTTTATAGCACTCAATAGTGCTACAATTGCGTCTGATCCTTCTAAATTGTTTGTATGGCACATTTCTCTTCCAACTAAAGTAGCGGTTACTATTATAGTTTAAAAAACTATTACAGTCAACCTTTTTGAAATAGGTCTCTGACATAATTACACCAGTGGCAGAAAAATATAATAATAGATCTAGATACTCAATCATATATTTGACTGGATGTTACTAGTAAACTCCAAACCAAATTCATTCGTATTTAAAGAGGTGGAAAAAGATAAGGCCTCCTCATATGAACCCCTAAACAAAAAAATAAGGTAATCTATGTATCGGCCATAGAACACCAGACTCGCACCCATAGGAGACCCATACACATGGGTCTCCTCAAATTTGCCCATGTAAAGACTGGCAAAACTGGATGCGAATCTGGTGCCCATGGCCGTACCCTTGATTTGAAGATAGTATTGACCTTGGTACATAAAGTAGTTGTGATGTAGGATGAAGTATATTATTTCACTAATGAACTGTTGTTGTTTAATAGGCATGTATATATCAGATTCCAAATATGACTAAATAACTGTCAGTCCTTTATCGTGCGGAATATTTGAATATAATGAACTCATTATCCACCACAAATCTTGATCGATCTTTGTAATTCCCAAACTATCCAGTTTGTTCAATAGATCAGTGGAATCTCTAATGAATGAGGGCAAAGTAACCACATGTTTCTGTAGAAAAGAGTCTACATATGCAGAAAGATGGTCAGTAAGACTGCCACTATAGGACATCCTGAAGGATTAGATGTATTCTTGTGTATCTTGGGTAGGTGATAATAAAAAGCTACACTCGGATTTTTCAGATACTTGTCTTAAGACTGCTGCTCCTTAACTTGTCCGCCCCCTGTGAGGTGGCGGACAGCAATCAGCCCATTCAGATACGATCGGGATAAACGAAATGCTTGTGCCATGATAAATGCTGCTGCTCCTTAACTTGTCCACCACCTCTGAGGTGGCGGACAGCAATCATCCCAATCAAATGCGATTGGGATTAACTAAATGCTTGTGCCATGATAAATGCTGACAGCATATGCTGTTGGCATTTATAAATGTCGGGTGAACATGATCTGCTACAGCAGTTCATGTCCATCCGAACATGATAAATTGGCACCCCTTAGGGTCATTTTTTATATAATATAATAATATTCAACTCATGCAGAGGTGATGGAGATTGGATAAACTAATAAACATTGTTAAAGTAGCAAAAAATAAAGAAAAAATAGCATGCCTATCAAGGACGGAACAGTGTACATATAAACTAAATCATGACAGGAAAATTAAAAATATAAAGGCTGGCAATAGGTCATGGTCAAGAAAAGAAACAAAAAATGAAGGTTCCACTTAAAGGGACAATCTAGTCAAAATTAAACTTTCATGATTCAGATAGGGCATGCAATTTTAAACAACTTTCCAATTTACTTCTATTATCTAATTTGCTCAATTCTTTAGACCTTTGTTGAAGAAATAGCAATGCACATATGTGAGCCAATCACACAAGGCCTCTAGGTGCAGCAACTAGTCAGCAGCTACTGAGCATATCTAGATATGCTTTTCAGCTAGTGATATCAAGAGAATGAAGCAAATTAGATAATAGAAGTAAATTAGAAAGTTGTTGTTGTTAGAAAATCACATGCTCTTTCTAAATCACGAAAGAAAAAAATTGGCTTTCATGTCCCTTTAAGTAGGCAAAACAAATTATGCAAGATTGTTTAACATACAAGTCAATTTGATATGTTAAAGGGACAGTTTACTCCAGAATTTTTGTTTAAAAAGATATACAGTATAATCCCTTTATTACCCATTACCCAGTTTTGCATAACCAACATGGTTATATTAATATACTTTTTGCTTCTGTGATTATCTCTTATCTAAGTCTCTGCAGACTGCCCCTTATTTCAGTTCTTTTCACAGACCATGCATTTTAGCCAATCAGTGCCCTCTCATAAATAACTCCATGGGCACACAATTTTATCTGTATGACACACATGAACTAACATACTCTAGCTGTGATAAACTGTCAAATGCATTAAGATAAGAGGTGGCCTTCAAAGGCTTAGAAATTAAAATATGAGCCTACCTAGGTTTAGTTTTCAACTAAGAATACCAAGAGAACAAAGCAAATTTAATGATAAAAGGGAATTGGAAAGTTGTTTAAAATTGCATGCCCTATCTGAATCATGAAAGATTAATTTTCACTAGACTGTCCCTTTAAGGTACATTGAGCTATAGAATAGCCTAAAGTTATTTATTTACAAATATCATATTTATAATTTCTTTAATTTTCTCTTTTAATAAACTATACTTAAGATTGTGTTTTGTTTATATATTTTGGAGCATCTCTTAATTTCTTTAAAAATAAATATTTTATATTATCATGTTAAATATGTATGTTAGCTTGATTCTTTTTATTTGTTGACCAATTAACATTCTTTCTAACTTGTCTTTTAGGGCTGTTTAAAAAAAATTGAAATGTAAATCTGACATTAATTTTTTTTTTACCAACAGGTTATTAAACTTTCATTTGAAGTTTTTGAGTTAGAAAGAGGTTATGATACTCTAACCATAGGAGATGGTGGGAAAGTTGGTGATACAAGATCAGTTTTATATGTGTAAGTACCCATTTGTATAAATATCTTATATATATTTTAATACAAATACAATATTATTAACCGTATCTTACAATATTGTTATTGAATAAAATGCATTTCTCCCATGCTTGCATTCAAAATGCCAGTCTTGTTCAACACTAACATTTTAGCATGCAAATACTTCAAATAGTATGTAGTAAAGGGATAGTAAACACTTTTAATATTTATTTTATCTAAGTAAGAAAATTAAGTTTTCTATTTCGGAAAAAACAGTACTCAACAGGCTTCACAAGCCACCATCTGACCCTACCTAGCTTCAGAAGAAATGAAAAGATAAGGAACTGCAAAATCATAGCTTGTTAACTTAAGCAAAAAATAAATAAATAAATAAATTAATTAATTAATTAATTAATTAATTAAACAAAATAAGCAAACAGGTTGATAAGGGAATGCCAAGCATTTTCAAACTTGCCAAGTATGCTAGTTTATTGCAATACTGCATACAAATGTTGTTCAGTGTTCCTTTAAATGCATATTAATAATCATAGAAATAATATCCATGACATATTATATTAGTGCCTATAAAGATATATATATATATATATATATAAATAAATAATATATTTTATTAGCCCTATTTTTTAAAATGAACATTAAATGCTTTACAAAGCATAAGTAACCTGGTAACCTGGGCACTTCATTTGCAATTTTAATATTTCAATATTTTAGAAAGGAATGAACAACAGCTCAATAGTAACCACCTATAAGCAGCCTCTTTTAGCTCAATTATACTTTTCACAGAAGAGAACTTTCCTAAAGTATATCAGTCTGATCCCACCCAACAAGACCAGTTCAGCTCCAAAATGACTGGCAATTCTTCTCTGAACAAGGAACAAAACAACCCCAGATGATCATTTCGGCCTTATGTGAGCCTTATCATTGATGTCTTTCCCTCATTACCCTTAGAGGAGAAGGTTATGTTATTAAATATTGTTAAAGATCTTAAAAGGAAGGTCAGTTTTATAAAGCTTTTGTTTATCAACTCCAAGTTAGGTTTTAATTCCTTTCCACTTTTACTCAACCAAATTGTAAAGGTGCCCAATCTGTACCTCATACTATTTTTTTCTTGATGGGCAATTACGCTACAGTAGTGCAATTACACTACAGAACCTGTCAAGAGCTACTCTTTGTGAGCATAAATCACTACATTTATAAAGATAAGACTTTTTGATTGCCTATTACATAACCTAATCTAATAACTTATAATTAGCTTTTCTTTCTCACACTAACAATGATAAGTATCTTATTAAGAGACAACATTCGGTTTTACATTTTAAATTTCATGATATATACAGTAGTTGTGTGTTTTTAGTTAATAATAGTAGTAATGATAATAGAAGTATAAATAATAATAATAATGTCTACATTATAATGTTCAAAGAAAATTTTGTATCATGATACCCAACATTTTTTTTTTTTTACTTTTTCTTATAGATTAACTGGATCAAGTGTTCCTGATCTTATTGTTAGCATGAGCAACCAAATGTGGCTCCATTTACAGTCAGATGACAGCATAGGATCACCAGGCTTTAAAGCTTTTTACCAAGGTATTAATGTTAAAACTCTACATATGAATTTGTAGTATACATTTCTTAATGCCTTTACAAGACTCAATTTTAGTTATGCAAAAACTTTACAAATTATAATAAAACACATGGCTTTAAAATGGCAAGAATATGTGTATGTAAGTTCATATAAAGTACTTGAAAGAGATAATGCTTGAAAATTGCATTATAAAATGTGTTATTATGTGGAGTAAAGTAACTTTGTCAACTTTTTTTTTTTGCTTTATTTTCCTTAAATTTCACTCTGAAAAGTGTGGGTTTTCCAAATTTGAGAACTGAAAGTGCTCACTGCATACTTCATAAGCCTGTACCAAAGGAGCTCTGATGTGTTAGTCTGCACCAAAGGATCTCCAAAGCTGCATGCACAGCTTGATAAATGGAGCCCTAATTATGGCTGGGGGTTGAATAAACACAAGCAACTATTTCACATACAAAATGTTTCTATCCCTCAAATCTCACATTGGAAGAATTATCAGTGCTATTGTCTCCTATTTACATACGGCTAGATTACGAGTTTTGCGTTAGGCTTAAAAAGCAGCATTAGCCGGTCCTAACGCTGCTTTTTAACGCCCGTATTAGCGCCAGTATTACGAGTCTGCCAAAAAGTGAGCGGTAGACCCTCTCCTGTCAAGACTGATACCGCATTTTAAAGTCAGTAGTTATGAGTTTTACACTACAACGCCGTAGCATAAAACTCTTTACTAAAGTTCTAAAAAGTACACTAACACCCATAAACTACCTATTAACCCCTAAACCGAGGCCCTCCCGCATCGCAAACACTAAAAAAAAAATGTTTAACCCCTAATCTTCCGAACCGGACATCGCCGCCACTAGAAAAATATATTAACCCCTAAACCGCTGCACTCCCACCTTGCAAACAATAGTTAAATATTATTAACCCCTAATCTGCGGTCCCTAACATCACCGACACCTACCTACATTTATCAACACTTAATCTGCCGACCCCAACATCGCCGCCACTATACTAAAGTTATTAACCCCTAAATCTAAGTCTAACCCTAACCCCCTAACTTAAATATAACTAAAAGAAATCTAAATAAAAATTACTATCATTAACTTAATTATTCCTATTTAAAACTAAATACTTACCTGTAAAATAAACCCTAAGCTAGCTACAATATAACTAATAGTTACATTGTATCTACCTTAGGGTTTTTTTTTTTACAGGCAAGTTTGTATTTATTTTAATTAGGTAGAATAGTTATTAAATAGTTATTAACTATTTAAATAACTACCTAGCTAAAATAAATACAAATTGAAAAATAAAACCTAATCTAAGTTACAATTACACCTAACACTACACTATAATTAAATTAATTCCCTAAATTAAATACAATTAAATACAATTAAATAAAAATAGCTAAAGTACAACAAAACAAACACTAAATTACAGAAAACAATAAACAAATTACAAGATTTTTAAATTTATTACACCTAATCTAATCCCACTAACAAAATAAAAAAGCCCCCCCAAAATAAAAAAAGCCCTACCCTACACTTAATTACAAATAGCCCTTAAAAGGGCCTTTTGCAGGGCATTGCCCCAAAGTAATCAGCTCTTTTACCTGTAAAAAAAATTACAAATCCCCCCCCAACATTAAAACCCACCACCCACACAACCAAGCCTACTCTAAAACCCACCCAATACCCCCTTAAAAAAACCTAACACTAACCCCTTGAAGATCACCTTACCGGGAGAAGTCTTCATCCAACCAGGCCGAAGTCTTCAACGAAGCCGGGAGAAGTCTTCATCCAAGCTGGGGCAAAGCGGTCCTCCAGACAGGCAGAAGTCTTCATCCAGACGGCATCTTCTATCTTCATCCATCCCCGGCGCGGAGCGGGTCCATCTTCAAGACATCCGACGCAGAGCATCCTCTTCATCCGACGGCTAACACTGAATGAAGGTTCCTTTAAATGATGTCATCCAAGATGGCGTCCCTTCAATTCCGATTGGCTGATAGAATTCTATCAGCCAATTGGAATTAAGGTAGAAAAAATCCTATTGGCTGATGCAATCAGCCAATAGGATTGAGCTGGCATTCTATTGGCTGATTAGAAGAGCCAATAGAATGCCAGCTCAATCCTTCTAACGGATTCGTTGAGGACTTAGGCCCGGTTGGGTGAAGACTTCTCCAGTAAGGTGATCTTCAAGGGTTTAGTTAGGTTTTTTAAGGGGGTATTGGGTGGGTTTTAGAGTAGGGTTGGTTGTGTGGGTGGTGGGTTTTAATGTTGGGGGGGATTTGTAATTTTTTTTACAGGTAAAAGAGCTGATTACTTTGGGGAAATGCCCCGCAAAAGGCCCTTTTAAGGGCTATTTGTAATTTAGTGTAGGGTATGGCTTTTTTATTTTGTTAGGTGGATTAGATTAGGTGTAATTACTTTAAAATTCTTGTAATTTGTTTATTATTTTCTGTAATTTAGTGTGTTTTTTTTTGTACTTTAGATAATTTTATTTAATTGTATTTAATTGTATTTGATTTAGGGAATGAATTTAACTGTAGTGTAGTGTTTGTTAGGTGTAATTGTAACTTAGGTTTTATTTTACAGGTAAATTTGTATTTATTTTAGCTAGGTGGTTATTAAATAGTTAATAACTATTTAGTACCTATTCTACCTAGTTAAAATAAATACAAACTCGACCTGTAAAATAAAAATAAACCCTAAGCTAGATACAATGTAACTATTAGTTATATTGTAGCTATCTTACGGTTTATTTTATAGGTAAGTATTTAGTTTTAAATAGGAATTATTTAGGTATTTATAGGAATTTTATTTAGATTTATTTAAATTATATTTAAGTTAGGGGGTGTTAGGGTTAGACTTAGATTTAGGGGTTAATAACTTTAATATAGTGGCAGCGACGTTGGGGGTGGCAGATTAGGGGTTAATAAGTGTAGGTAGGTGGTGGCGATGTTAGGGACGGAAGATTATGGGTTAATAATATTTAACTAATGTTTGTGAGGTGGGAGTGCGGCGGTTTAGGGGTTAATATATTTATTCTAGTGGCGGTGATGTCCGGTTCGGCAGATTAGGGGTTAAAAAATGTTTTATAGTGTTTGCGATGCGGGAGGGCCTCGGTTTAGGGGTTAATAGGTAGTTTATGGGTGTTAGTGTACTGTTTAACACTTTAGTTAAGAGTTTTATGCTACGGCATTGTAGTGTAAAACTCTTAACTACTGACTTTAAAATGCGGTATCAGTCTTGACAGGAGAGGGTGTACCGCTCACGTTTTGTCAGACTCGTAATACCGGCGCTATGCAAGTCCCCTTGAAAAAAGAGGATACGCAATTGACCTAAGTGGATTTGCGGTATTTCCAAGTCTGGCCAAAAAAGTGAGCGGTACACCTGTACCTGCAAGACTCGTAATACCAGCGGGCGTTAAAAAACAGCGTTGGGACCGGCCAACGCTGCTTTTTAAGCCTAATGCAAAACTTGTAATCTAACCGATTGTTAGCACACAAACAAACCATATAAGCAGAAAAGGTACGACTTTAGACATCAAATCTGTGCTCCTGTAGAACCGTATAAATAGGTAATTATTATCAATACAATAAAAGGTACGTTGTAGGGGAATGGAGGAGATATAACTATGAAGTATAGAGCTATGTCTTGTATTTTAATTGTCTGTGTGAAGATAAAGAGATATATAATATGAAATAAGTAAATAGAAGTAACATTCCAGAACATGCTTAAATAATATGTCAGTAAAAAGTTCTGACAAGATATAATGGAACCTCAGTTTTATATAATATAAATAGGAAAATGTTCCCCACATTGCCATAAAGAATGTTCATGAGGCTATCTAGTCTAACAAAATTGGGGCAAGGGGTGGTTAGCTTTTTTGTTTTGGTCACTCTTGGACAAAGGTATATAAGGAAGGGGGAGTTCAGTGGGCAAAAGCCGCTCTGAATGAAGTGACGGAGGGGAGGAGGAGCGGAGCCTTCTAGGGTGACAGAGTGATGTGGTGGAGGGAATGAGTGAAGGTCATGTTATATGTATAGAAAGGTGAATTCTGGGAGGGATGACTTCCTGTTTACATTACTGAAAAGGGAGGGACAGAGTCAAATCAAGGTGTCATGACTATTATAATAGGACTTAGAATATGTCTATCTAACTAGATAAATCCTCTGAACACTAATAGGATTAAATATTTATATATAATACAGGTTAATGAGTAGCTTTATGGTATATTATGGACAGGAATTCAACTTGTGTCATAGGTGATCAGACACTAATTTAAAACTCTGTAAGGGGAAAATGTGGGTTATGTAGGAGAATGTGTACATTGTGAAGAAATAAAACCTACTCACAAGAAAATAATTAAAACAATATTTCAAACATTATATAGCAGTAAATCTATACTGACGTGGAGGTCCATCACCACTCTAGAAGGTGTGTGGCATCATTTGAAAACACCTAGTAGTGATAGGGTAAGGATTGGTCACAAAAGGTATATTTTAGTAAAATATGTAACTGCACCTTTAATCATTTTAACATGAAGGCAGAGCCTGAGGGCTGTAAAATAAGCTTAGGTTTACATTAATTAGCAGAGGCTGAATATAATTTGAGGTAACTCTCCTAGTAACATTTCCCTCAGGTACAATAATCAGACCGAAAGGCCATCATTAGCACTACATCCTAAGGGAAAATATGCCACTACCCAGCAACCTAGAACCAGCTGGGGAAGAGTGTAATAAGAGACCCACTAGGAATTCTATTAGTGGTGGATGAACTGTAAGATCTAAGCAACATGGTTAATAGTAGTAATCCCACATGAGTATAAAGACTTCATTCATACGTGGTGGGGTAGATATAGCAGTCATTCAGTAGTGTCTATTGTCCACTGATCCCAACTGCAGTACAATTCTCAGTCTGGTTAAAGGAAGGAGAAGTCCCCTTTCAATTAGCCATGTTAAATGCACTCTTTACCCTACTCCGACTTTAAGACAGTGAGCAGAAGGAGTCGACTGTTTATCTGAAAGTTCTTTGCATCCGGTGGGAATAGTGTTCTGCGAGTTGATATTGCGTGTTCAAGTCAGCCAGATGAAGGATATGGTAGTCAGCTCCAGTGATTGAGATGTCGCCAAACTCATAGAGTAAGTCGGAGCTAAGGGCTTGCCAGGTCTCACATCAGTGACAAAGGGAGCTGTGCGTATAGATCCAGATATCAAAGTCCCTGAATTTGCTAACTTTGGGATGCGTTCCATTGCAGACATTTTTCTAAGAGCTGGAATAGCCGGTGTCTGACCTCGCGCCGGGCGACCGGCCACATCACACCAGGCGGAAGGCATAAGTTTTGACCTTCCAGAGACATGGAATGTATTTTAAGGTTGTCTCTCACTGTTTCCTTTTGTTACTTGTTGTGGTGGGGTCTCCAAATCAGTCTGAAAGCGACCCGCACTGACCCAGCTTGTTTCGTTCTCCTTTACCATTGGAAATTAACATATCTTCACTAGGCCATGTGGCGTGTTCGCTGCCCGTAGCTCTGCATAATGTGGTGAGATCTTTAAAGGAATTGGCCATCTTAGTCTCAAAGTTTTCCAGTAGGGACTGCAACATTATGTAGAACTCCTTGATGTTCAGGACACATGCATATTGAGATGTCAGGAGGTCTCTTTTGTGTATGCTTGTAAGCTTGTCTTATTGTGACTCAGAAATCAAACACTTTGAAGGCCCTGTGTCTTTGCACATATGACCCCAGAGCTTGCTGTTGTGGTGGAGGTGATCGACTCTGTAGGAATGCCGTGAGGTTTCGAGACAGTCAGGGTGCTGTTAGGAGGCTATTGTGGCAGATTGTATGTGCCTATCGAGTGGTAGCTGGCCTCCTCAGTATACCTTTTGGTTGGAGCTCCATTTGTTAGCGACCATCCATGTTGGCAGTTGGCTCCGCCCCCCGCTTTCAATTAATTTAATGTATACAATAAATACATTTATCTAACCTGGAGTTAATTCTTTTATCAACCTCCAAATGATTCATTGCAATCTAAAATTGAGACTTTGAAGAATATATTTAATTCTTACACACACATCATTCTTTTCTATATGTTTTAACTATATTTTCAACTTACTTAAGTGGAATGCTTGCCTTATTTTATATATGTTTTTATTTAAAAACAATGGGCTCCATTTATCAAGCTGCAGATGTAGCTTTGGAGTGCCTCTGTTGCAGCCTTATATGAGCCAGCCTGCAGCCAATAGGTGAGAAACAGTGGTCATCAGTCCACTGCTTCCTAACCTATATGCCAGCAATTAGATTGCAGATTTAAATCACCCTTGGCTAGCCCGACTGGGGTGATTGATAGCCCCTGCTCACACAATTGGCTGCATGTGAGAAGGAGGTGGCATTGCACAAGCAGTCACTTGTGAAATGTTAAATATGTGCAGTGCTGCCTGCTATGCCGGATGTTTCTTTTTTTAAATGGGACCTAATAAAGGTAATTAAAGTGTAAGAAGCTAATCTGGTTATCTTTTGTGGCATTTTTTTAAAAAAAAATCCTTAATCAGAGCTATAGTGGCTCTGGAATATTTAAATACAGCGTCTAATCAACAGCATATTCTACTGTATCACACTGCACTTGCCCTTTTCTCCATTACTTTTTGTGGATTGCTTCTTAGATGAGATGCATTGGTGATTCTATTCACATTTACATAGTGTTATATTATACTTTTTGTTGTTTTATTATATATCCATTAAACATTAATTGAAATGTGATTAATGCAACCTGCTACTGAAGCCTGTGAATATAACCTCTAGACATGTGCCTTAAATGTCTCTCAGGCTAACTGTTGACCTTCATGACCTATAGAAAAGAAGAAAAAAAATTAAGACTATAAGGGCTAATGTTATTATCAGACTCTGGAAGGAAAACACAGAGGAACAAATTACCTATTTCTAAAGGTATGGAAGTAACAGTACTTTAGATTTTGACAGTAGAAATGTTTTAAGGTAACTCTGGTACCAGATGCTGAGGTTGATAATATATGTTGACTTGACAAAAGCTACAGGGATCTGCATTTGGTCTTAAGGCATTGTTTTCCGCTTCAAATGTCACAGTCTACTGGGATTTATTTTGAAATCTCAAATATAGACACAAAGCAGGGAGAAATGGCCTTAGGTGCTTCATCTCTTTAAAGTACCAGGGGATAAACAACTTGAACAATCCATACATTCTTGTTTTCAGAAAAAGAAAAAGACCCCACGACATGCAAACCTACAAAGGCATTCTGTCAATGCTCATTCTTTGTTTAAATGCCTGGAGTATGAGCAGAGCCAATTTTTCTATATAATAAAAGGTAACAAGTAAAAGGTCAATATTATGCTCAATTATTTTATTTGTGCATTGGCCAAAACATATGCAAACACTGTATAAGATTTATGAATGTAATTCTTGAGTTGTAGCTTTGGCATTTCTATGTCCTTTATTAGAAAAAAATGCAGTTGGGTTATTTTTTATTTATTTGATACTTTAGTTCATGTAAAGGACAAGGAGATGTTGCTTGCATCTTTATACTTTACTGGATCTTTAATGTGCACATTCTCTTAGTGTCAGCCAAGTCCTTCTGGTCTTGTAGTTTGTCAAAAGCTCCTTTTTATGGAAGGATCTGAAACTATTGTTCAAAATGCCAGAAGCTTTTAATAATGAATTAGTGACAGAAGATATTTTCATTGCAATAGCTTCAAAGGGAATAAAATCCTGTAGCACATACAAATTAAACAATGTGGGTTTATAAATTGTTATTATAAAATATTTTTAGAGTTTTTCATTCATGCTTTACAGATGGAAAGATTTCTAACATCTTAATATATTCAAATAAAATTGCAGCAATAAAACAGTGGCTATTTTTCCTAGATGAATATAAATTAATATACAATACTGAGTGAAATGAAGATTTTCTGCTATTGAAAAGAGACCTTTTGCTAAAGGTAAACAGAAACTTACTTTAAATTGTGTACCATAGGGTTCATAAGAACAATTAACTGCATATTTTAATTGCATTTACTCTATTTATTTGTAAATAAAATGGATAATGCATATTACACAGTGGGATGTGTGAGGAGAAAACTGATCACACAACTTGCGACAGTGGGGCCTATTTACCAAGCTCTGTATGGAGCTTGAAGCCGTGTGTTTCTGGCAAGCCTTCAGGCTCGCCATAACTTGTCCGCCTGCTCTGAGGCCGGGGACAGATATCGGCGGAAATCAACCCGATCCAATACGATCGGGTTGATTGACATCCCCTGCTAGCGGAATCTGCAGGGGCGGTATTGCACCAGCAGTTCACCAGAACTGCTGGTGCAATGATAAATGTCAAGAGCATATGCTGACGGCATTTATTGATGTGCAGCGGACATGATCTGCAATATCGTATCATGTCCGCTTGCACGTTCATGAAAAGGCCCCAGTGTGTCAAATATTTTTTTTTAAGAATATAGGAGATCTTATCTAATGTGATCTGTAAAGTACTGCTGTGCATTTAAAATCCCACTTATGTTTTCTTTAATGGTATACCATACTGCCTTGGTGTTTTCAATGAAAACTGGGTCATTGTCATCCAGCAGGGGGCTTTACTTACTGAGACAGAGGAATTGATATTCTAATGTTCCATTTGCAACACTAACTGACAGATAATAGGGTAAATTATTATCAAAGAACTGAGGTAAAAAAGTTGTATTTTCACTGTAGAGAAAGAATATATGGAAACAGCCATTGTTTTAATTCTACATAATTAAGACTGTATGTTACCCTATCAATATTAATCCCCACAGTCTTACATGTCAACACAGTGTTAGTGGTATTGCCATTTCATGTTCTTCACACATACATACAGGAGAGTATCCATATAGTTTTAGTTTCTTTTGGTTATTTGTTTCTTTTTAGCAGAAATGGACAAGTTACAATATGAATGTCATGTTTTATTCTATCCACATTGTTATCTGAATATTGCATTGACTTAGTGATTGTTTGCTAATGGTAATTGTGGATATTAGTAGCTTCATATCTTATCTATAAGTCTGGTTTCCTATGCAATATAAAAACTATTTTGGTTGCGTGATTTAAATTTTTACTTATTTGTTGACAATGGAACTTTGTTCCAATGTAGACATATAAGTCCCGTGAGGAAAGGGTTAATGATCTTATTATTATTATTATTATTATTAGTAGTAGTAGTAGTAGTAGTAGTAGTAGTAGTAATAATACCAATGTAAGCCTTCAGATTAATAACACTGCTGATCTCAGACATAGACAGACAGATGCAATCTGGTTTATTGATATAAATGAAACAGAAATATATCAAAATTACATATTCAATATCTAAATTTTTTTACATAGGTTTATTTAAGTGTTGTTAATAAATTAATATGAGTAGTTTTGATATATTGTTATAAGTAATTATTGTGTAAATATGCAACAGAGATATTAAAATAAAGGCAATGCTTTAAGAAAAACACTACTGCTAAGCAAATACTATGGGCTAGATTACAAGGGAAGCGCAAACGCTTTTGCACAAGCGATATCGTCTTTTCGTAAGCCTTTTTAATTATGTTGAAATTACAAGTTGAGCAAAATCGTGATTGCGCTAGTGCAATCGCCGTTTACACTTCAATCCTTACAGTGATCTCAGTGCTTGGTTAACTGTTTACTGAAACAAGTACACTTACACTCATATTAATACTATTTAAAAAAATATTGCACAAGAAAGTTATAAGGACTCAAAGATAACCTGGAAGGAGGGGGTTAAGATATGTGGTAATTTAATATACTTGTGTCATTCACTTACGGCTAGATTTAGAGTTTTGTCGGTAAGGACCCGCGTAGCTAACGCCGGCTTTTTTCTGGCCGCACCATAAAAATAACTCTGGTATTGAGAGTCCACATAAAGGCTGGGTTAGGCTCCAAAAAAGGAGCGTAGAGCATATTTAACGCAGCTTCAACTCTCGATACCAGAGCTGCTTACGGACGCGGCCAGCCTCAAAAACGTGCTCGTGCACGATTCTCCCATAGGAAACAATGGGGCTGTTTGAGCTGAAAAAAAACCTAACACCTGCAAAAAAGCCGTGTTCAGCTCCTAACGCAGCCCCATTGTTTTCTATGCGTAAACACTTCCTATGTCTGCACCTAACACTATAACATGTACCCCGAGTCTAAACACCCCTAACCTTACACTTATTAACCCCTAATCTGCCGCTCCGTAAACCGCCGCTACTTACATTATCCTTATGTACCCCTAATCTGCTGCCCCTAACACCGCCGACCCCTATATTATATTTATTAACCCCTAATCTGCCTCCCACAACGTCGCCTCCACCTGCCTACACTTATTAACCCCTAATCTGCCGAGTGGACCGCACCGCTACTATAATAAAGTTATTAACCCCTAATCCGCCTCACTAACCCTATAATAAATAGTATTAACCCGTAATCTGCCCTCCCTAACATCGCTGACACCTAACTTCAAACATTAACCCCTAATCTGCCGACCGGAGCTCACCGCTATTCTAATAAATGTATTAACCCCTAAAGCTAAGTCTAACCCTAACACTAACACCCCCCTAACTTAAATATAATTTTAATCTAACAAAATAAATTAACTCTTATTAAATAAATTATTCCTATTTAAAGCTAAATACTTACCTGTAAAATAAACCCTAATATAGCTACAATATAAATTATAATTATATTATAGCTATTTTAGGATTAATATTTATTTTACAGGCAACTTTGTAATTATTTTAACCAGGTACAATAACTATTAAATAGTTAAGAACTATTTAATAGTTACCTAGTTAAAATAATAACAAAATTACCTGTAAAATAAATCCTAACCTAAGTTACAATTAAACCTAACACTATACTATCATTAAATTAATTAAATAAAATACCTACAATTACCTACAATTAAACCTAACACTACACTATCAATACATTAATTAAATACAATATCTACAAATAACTACAATGAAATAAACTAACTAAAGTACAAAATATAAAAAAGAACTGTTACAAAAAAATAAAAAAATATTTACAAACATAAGAAAAATATTACAACAATTTTAAACTAATTACACCTACTCTAAGCCCCCTAATAAAATAACAAAGCCCCCCAAAATAAAAAAATGCCCTACCCTATTCTAAATTACTAAAGTTAAAAGCTCTTTTACCTTACCAGCCCTGAACAGGGCCCTTTGCGGGGCATGCCCCAAGAAGTTCAGCTCTTTTGCCTGAAAAAAAAAACATACCATACCCCCCCCCAACATTACAACCCACCACCCACATACCCCTAATCTAACCCAAACCCCCCTTAAATAAACCTAACACTAAGCCCCTGAAGATCTTCCTACCTTGTCTTCACCATACCAGGTTCACCGATCGGTCCAGAAGAGCTCCTCCGATGTCCTGATCCAAGCCCAAGCGGGGGGCTGAAGATGTCCATGATCCGGTAGAAGTCTTCATCTAAGCGGGGCAGAAGAGGTCTTCCATCCAATTGAAGTCTTCATCCAAGCAGGGCAGAAGAGGTCTTCCATCCGATTGAAGTCTTCATCCAGGCGGCATCTTCTATCGACATCCATCTGGAGCGGAGCGGCAGCATCCTGAAGACCTCCGACGCGGAACATCCATCCTGGCCGATGACTGAACGACGAATGACGGTTCCTTTAAATGACGTCATCCAAGATTCTATTCTATCAGCCAATCGGAATTAAGGTAGGAATATTCTGATTGGCTGATGGAATCAGCCAATCAGAATCAAGTTCAATCCGATTGGCTGATCCGATCAGCCAATCAGATTGAGCTCGCATTCTATTGGCTGATCGGAACATCTTCTGTTCCTTCACTCCCCTTCAATTCCTCTTTTGACTAGGCTATGACATAGAGAGCAGTCCCACCCACTCTCTGCATAGGCTAAGGGCTTTCAAAGGGCTGGACAAGAGTGTCATATGACTCACTGACTGATTTGAAGCTCATCCCAGTGGGCCGGTATAACATTATAATTACTATAGGCGTGGATCTAACCCTTTTCACAGATAGATTAAAAAATAAAAATAAATGTACACATATACTTTTTAATTGAAACAATTACATGTATGGCATTTCATTAACTAAAGTTTACCATCACTTTAACTCTCTGCTTCAAGCTTGCTTGTGCAAGCCTGCAAACAATGGGGCTCTGAAGCTGCTATTGTAGCTTTATAAATAGAGCCCATGAGGCTTAATAAACTGACACAGAGATTGCAAAGATTTATTTGGCCCTGATGATGCAATAATATTTGATACAGTGCGGATGCAATAATATAACACATTCAGAACTGTGAGAACTTATATCAGCAATAAATAAAGGAAACTAGAAAGTCGCGGTTACTGTCTTCTATGAAATATTATTATCGTGAATATGAAATCTTCTTCCTAATAAAATAAAAAACACACCAATAGCTAAATACACAACTTTTGAAAAAACACAATAATTACAATACATTTTCTAGCATTATACAATAAAATACATATAAATAAAACATTGTAGGCCAGATCATGAGTGGAGCGCTAGCTTAACGTGCTCCTGTAAAGAGGCAAATGTGACCATATATACGGGTGCACATTAAATAAGCAGCCATTACAAGTGGCTGGTTAATGTGACCACAAGCTTGCATTTTTTCACTTTGCACTAAGCGCAATAACTAGAGGTCAGACCTCTGGTTAAAAATGTAAAGTTACCCCAAATGCCTCCAAAATAGAGATTACAGTAAAATACCATAAGAGAAATATATGATCATTTTTTATTTTCTGAAAAAAAAATGCACAAAGCAGTTATAAGGGGTTCAATTGAGGGGATGTGTGGTGTTTGAAAAAAAAAAAAAAACAGCACCTAAAGTGACGTTACATGGAAATCAATAGGGGAATTGGTTGTCTCTATAAATATATACAGTATGTATATGCTTATATACATACAGTATATATTTATGTGTTACTATGTGTATATACATAAATATATATATGTATATAAGCATAAACATATATTTATTTATTGCTGCCCAACGCTGTGAGATTTTCCCCCTGTGCTGCACTAGGTTGTTTAAAAATTAGGCTCCCTTTGGAGCCTATGAAAACCCACTCTTGTGAGAGGTTGGCTTTAGGCAAAGAGAAAGCAAGGTTGCATTCGCATTGCGGTGCAATTGTAATACCAGAGCACATTTAAATGCAATATTGTGCTCTTCTCGTAATTTGGTCCTGTATGTGCATGTATAATATATCCAAATTGTCACAGTGCCTATAGCTTGGAAAGGCCAAATAAGGCAATTTCTTGTGGGTATGAGGATGCTTTGATCATCAGGGCCTTATTGCTTATACCCATTCTGGCTGCATCCCATTTTGGGCCAGATTATTAGTGGAGTGCAATAGTTGTGTGCAAGCAAAATAAGGGGTTTATTGCAAGTGTTTTTGCTGGTTGACGTATCGCTCGTATTACGAGTTGAAAGTAAACGTGATCGCTTGAGCACAATCGTGATGTATGCTTGAATAATTGCCGTGACTTCAGAGCTCTGCTTAACTGTTTTTCAAAACTAAAATACTGCACAAAACATATCAAAAATACACTAATAATAACACTATCTATTAAAAATGATTAATAAAAAATCTTGCACACAAAAGTTATAATGGCTCAAACATATGAGATCTCAGGTGTTAGAAAAAAAAGCAGGCAAATGACTTTAACATAGACATAAATACATATACATGTCTACAGATGTATATGTGTGTATATAAGTATGTATACATATGTATTTATGTGTATATAAGTATTTAACCCTTTAAGGACACAGCTTTCAGTTTGCTCAATTGTTTTATGACGGAAAAATTCCATCATATGTCCTTAAGAGGTTAAAGACATATATACAAATATAAACACATAAATACATATGCACCCCTTTGCAGTAAAGTAGATGAAAACATGAAAAAAACATTTGAATATTCATAAAAAATAAAATATTCATATTTAGTAAAGTGTTTAACTATGTATTTACTGTAAACATTTCCCATTCCAATGTTATACACATATCAGAATATGTTTTATGTATTTTTAAATAGGTATTGCTATATATGTCTGTAAATATATATATACTTATATATAATTATTTTCTGAGGGCTAACACCACAAAGAAAATAATCCACTCCCTTGTTATTTCCCGACTTGACTACTGCAATAACCTACTTATTGGCCTTCCTCTTTCCTGCCTCCCCCCCCCCCCTTCAATCCATCCTAAATGCCTCTCCCAAGCTGATCCACCTTTCCCTTCACTCTGTATCTGCTGCACCTCTCTGCGAGTCCCTTCATTGGTTCCCCATTCACAGCAGAATTAACCCTTACATACAAAGCTCTAACCAACAGGGTCGGATTGGGCTGCCGGGATACCGGGAAAAATCACGGTAGGTCGGCAGATGCTGGACTGGGGCAGCTGCAGAAGTGTGTGGGGAGAGCAGCAGCCACTTGGTTATTTCCAATTCCATAGCTGCAATTGCATTGCTGTATGTTTACATCACTGCCCATTAGATAGTAATACTACTGAGGGGCCGGCATTCCAACAGATTCAGTTACCGATATCCCCCATTAGAATTTGTATCCCTGTCTCCTGCCGGCACCTCACATGCTTTCAGCCCCTCCCCTTTGTTACACGACATCCAACCAACGCTGGGCGCCCCCACAGGGAGAAGGCAGTATCGCCGCCTTAACGGGGCCCCTTGAAACAAATTTAAAACCGAGAGCGGGAAAGAAGTAAACGATTGTGGAAACAGCGGCAGCCCAGCGCTCTCTGGAGGTGTAATGGACAATCGTCTATAGTCACCCAGGTCAGCAGAGAGGATGTGAATACGCCTTTGCAGGAAAAAGGTAATTAATGACTTCTTGAATCCTGGGACTTCACCCCATATAAACAGAATGCACGGTGCAACCCAAAAATTTTAGGGCTCATAGCACTGAGGGACATTTAAGGAAATACTTCTTAATGCTGTCAGATCAGAGCTGCTGGGTGGAGTTTTAAATGCCCCATGATTTTTTTATAAAGGGTTAATATTGAAGAAAGTGTGGGGGAGGATTGACAGATTGCTGGTAAGGGTAGGAGCACTTTTGGGGAATGTGTCAGATAAGATGGGATAGTGATTCTATACACTGCCCCCTGAGATCAATTGGAATGTTTATATCGTGCAGATTGCAAATACTTGCTGATTGCAGTACCTGTGCGTTTTTTATTTATGAATTTGAGGATTGAGAGCAAAATCAATCAATCTTAATATATGCACTTTTTGGAATGTAATGATAACTGTATGCCAATAGATGGCAATATATGGTAATTGTTTTGATTGATTCACCTGTATATTCTTCCACCTGAAATGTATAAATATAATGACCCACCATGTTAGAATTGTACACATGACTAAGGGGTGAGCCCTGAAACATTGTGTTTTGTTTCTCTTTTGTCCTAAATAAAGGATTATTTTTCACTGGTGCTGCTGCTTTGTGTTTATTGTTTCTGCTATTCAAATGGAGGAGTGAGCTGGTGTTAGAATATGAGCTGTCACTAAGTACTCAAGAACTACCACTAGTGTGGAACAGGATAACCCTTTTCTTCCAGATCCCTTTCCAATTCCTTCCAGAAAGGGAAGTAGGGGGGGTGGGACTGGAGGTGGCAGGGCTGGGCTGGAGGGGGCGGGGCTGGGCCAGAGGGGGGCTGAGGGGCAGGGCTGGGTCAGAGAGGGGGGCTAAGGGGGCAGGGCTAGGCTGGTCTATACAAATTTCCAGGCCCGGTCTGATTTCCCAGTCCGGCCCTGCTGACCAACACCGCTCGACTCTACCTTTCCTCACTAATAAACAAGAATACTCCAGCCCTCCTACTAAGATCCAACAATAAAAACATAGATATTGATGGCAGATAAGAGCCATAGGCCCAGCAAGTCTGCCCTATATTGCCTAACAGTATAAACTTATTTAGTTTGTAGGATAGCCTTATGCTTGTCCCATGCATTTTTAAAGTCTCCCACAGTGTTTGTTGCTACTACCTCTTGAGGAAGTTTATTCCATAAATCAATCACTCTTTCTGTAAAGAAGTGCTTCCTCAAATTACTCCTAAATCTACTACCCTTCATTTTGAGATCATGACCCCTTGTTCTCGAAGTTTCCATTTTATGTAAAATACCCACAGCCTCAGTTTTACTAAACCCTTTAATGTACTTAAAAGTTGCTATCATATCACCTATTTCCCTTCTCTCCTCTAAGCTATACATATTTAGGTCATTGAGCCTATTCTGGTAAGTTTTATTTTTTAGACCATGTACCATTTTGGTAGCCCTCCTTTGCACAGATTCAAGTTTGTTAATATCCTTCTGAAGAAATGGCCTCCAGAACTGCACACAATACTCAAGATGAGGCCTAACTAATGATCTATAAAGTGGCATAAGAACCTTACTATTTCTGCTGCAAATACCTCTACCAATACATCCAAGCTATCTGCTAGCCTTACTCGCTGCATTACTACATTGTTTAAATCATCTGAAATAATAATTCCCAAGTCCTGTTCCTCATCTGTAACAGTCAGTAAAGTGTCATCGAGTCTGTAATTAACATTTGGATTTTCTTCCCTAAATGCATTATTTTACACTTTGCTGTGTTAAACTTTAGATCCCAATCGTTTGTCCAATCCTCCAATTGTTGTATATCACTTCTCATTTTGTCTACATCCCCTGGAACATCCACTCTGTTACAAATTTTTGTATCATCTGCAAACAGACATACTTTCCCCTGTAGCCCTTTGCTGATATTGCAGATAAATATGTTAAACAAAACAGGCCCCAGAACTGACCCCTGAGGAACACCACTAGTAACAGCCCCCTCAGCTGAATGAACTCCATTTACTAAGACACTTTGTTTTCTGTCCTTAAGCCAGCATTCCACCCAGTTCACAATTTTTGAATCTAGACTATGGAGATACAGTTTGTGAATTAGTTTATTGTGTGGGACAGTGTCAAATGCTTTGCTGAAATCTAGATATGCTACATCAACTGCTCCACCCTTGTCTAATACTTTTGTTACATAATCAAAGAAGTCATTTTGGTTGTCTAATACTTTTGTTACATAATCGAAAAGAGGATTTTGGTCCTCTAAATTGTTTGTCTTTATGTAAGTCATAATTCTTTCTTTTAAGAGGCTTTCCATTAATGTCCCTACTACTGAAGCTAAACTAACTGGCCTATAGTTGCCAGATTCTTCTCTACTGCCCTTTTTATGAAGAGGTATTACATTTGCTATTCTCCAATAATTTGGGACAGCTCCTGTTAATAGTGACTAATTAAACAGATCAGTTAATGGGACAGTTAGCACTGATCAAAGTTCTTTTAAAACCCTTGGATGAATATTATCAGGACCCATTGCCTTTTTAACATTTATTTTTGATAATGCTAACAAAACTTCATCCTCTGTAAAAAGATTACTGTTACGCTTCTTTCTATTTTTCGTAGCATCCCTTAATGTAGACATTCTATCTTCACAATCTTTTGTGAAAACAGAACGGAAGTAATCATTGAGACAGTCTGCAATCTGCTTATCTCCTTCTATTATTCTACCATCAATTTTACTATTCCTACCTTATTTTTTCTTCTTTCACTGATATATCTAAAGAAAGTTTTGTCCCCATGTTTTACTGACTATGCTATCTTCTCTTCTGCATGAGCTTTAACCTTCCTAATTAATTGCTTAGTCTTTTTTGTTGGAGTCTCCATATTTTCATATCATCATCTGCTTGTGTGCATCTGTAATGACCTTCTCCTTGCATCTTCAACTATCACCTCTTCCCATGCTAAACTGCAGAACTTCTGTCATGTGGCACCTACCCTCTGGAACTCTCTACCTCGTGCTGTTAGGCTTTCCCCTAACCTTTCTTCTGTTATATGCTCCCTGAAGACTTTTTTGTTCAGCGAAACCTACCACCCAACTCAGCAATAAATTAATTTCACTTCCCTCTTCTAACTCTGCATTAACATCTTTCTCAATCTTGCAGTCCTCACCTCCTGTTTCTCAAACTCCTACCCTTCTAGATTGTACGTTACCACGGGAATAGGGCCCTCAATTCCTCCTTTATGTGTTTGTAAAATGTTTCCTGCCTCTTACAAGTTTTATTTTATTGTTTTATTTAAATTAATTGTACCCATGGACAGCGCTGCGGAATATGTAGGCGCTTCATAAATAAAGCATAATAATAATTATGTATATACATGTGTATATATATATATATATATATATATGCATTGGTATAGATATATATTGTACGAAAAAACATAAGATATATGTAGAAATATGTATTTATTAATAAATAGAAAATATTCTGCTTTGTGAAGAACATTGGAATGTGAAATATTCATAATTTCATGTCAGGGTAGAGCATATGAGAATATGTGATCAGGTTTGCACGTGAGTGGGGTTTTTTCCACTTTTTATTTTCTTCAAAGACTATTATGGGGGAATACGTGAACGTGTATGTGATATTCTAACTTTGGCAAAAAAAATCTCATCTCATAATACGAGCGCAATCCGATGAGTGCAAAAAGCTTACTTCTAGCGCATTTAACGCTGAAGTGGGAGCGTTAATTAGTGCGCCACTTGTAATCTGACCCTATATGGGAAAGGTTTGCCAAGTCCCACAGGAAGGAAATGTTGAAACAAGACTATGTTTTAGAAAGATTTTATTGGTAATATACTAAAGTGCTAAATGAGGCAGACTGACTGTACTATTAGTTTAAAAAGAAAACAACACTCTAGGTATTAGGGGGCACACAGATTACGAATAAAGTCTATAATGATATTCTATTTCAAAAAGGGGAGAGTCACAAATTAAGAACTAATGTCCAAATAGTTCTTATGAACAATTCATATGTTCCACCAAGGTCGCTCTTCGTAGGGTTTAAAAGACTCCACTTCCACTCTGAAATACAAAACAAACAGAAGCCGCCTCCTAGTGCAATACTGTAATATTCAGCTCCAAACAATTTCAGTACATAAAGATATGTACTCAAAAAGCCGGCAGCACTCAGTTGTGCTGATTCACACAGTCTGGGAACTTTCAGTGCCCCAACTTACTAACTCCAGGTAGGGGTAGTCATCCACAACAGCTGCCGGTTCAGGATACACAGTCTCCAGGTGTGGATAATCACCAACAGTGGCTAGCAGTTCAAGGTGCACAGGATACACAGGAATCAGTTGTGCCTCTGATTAAAAACTTTAATTAAAAATTAAAAACACATTAGGGGAACAACAAAGTTACCCTCTCTGATATAACACAACTGCAACACGTTTCTCCGCTACAAGTGCGGTTTCATCATGCCTGGCGTTGAATATTGCAGTATTGCTCTAGGAGGTTCCTTCTGTTTGTTTCTGTATTTCAGAGTTGAAGTAGTGACTGTACTATTAGGTTTAAAGAAAAAGAAAATAAAGGGTGTTGCTCAATACCCATGTAGGGCCATTTTTTCCCCCAAAGGGCTGGTTAAAAAATATTAGAATTATTGCTAATCAAATAAATGTGTTGCATGTACACACACATACACACACATACACACCCATACACACACCTAATAAGCTATATCAGGGCAGTCTAAGATTACTAACAGATGGAAAGTAAATATATAAGAACACAGCCCTAATATGGAAGTCAGAAATGGTCCAAATGTCAGCAACAGGATATCCTTATATAAAACAGGTTTAGGGGGAATAGATGAGACAAAGTAGACAGACATGTTATAGCCCATCATACTAGGAGTAACTGCCTTTTATAATCTGATAATAGTTGATTAGAAACACCTGAAAAAAAAGGTGTATAGGAAGAAAGTAGTGAGGTAACAGTCCCAGAGAAGAAGGCCAGAGATGACAAAGGCTTCTGGAAGTTCATGGCTAGAGTGTCAGGCTATAAGTCTGGGATCCAAATTATATCCTAAAAATAATTAATACATAATGATAAAACATCATCCATGATACATACATATATATTTAGTTTTGAGTAATGAAAGGCCAGATAAGGGCCTTTGAGGGCCACACTGAGCTCTAGGCTTAGGATTAACAAGCCTGTTTTAATACTTATATAATATAATAAATAGATAGTATGATCCCCATCTAAAGCATATGTTTAATGTTGAACAACTATTGTCATCTAAAAATATACTGGAGTTCAGTTAAAGATAATTTATTTGATCTCATTATTATAAACGTTTAAAATAATATAACTATATTGCAATTGGAGCTCAAAATATATATAAATTCCATTTTTGTTGTCATATTACAAGTCTAAAATTATTTTTTTATTGCCTTAATATTAGTCCTCGTAGATATCTGTATGTCAGGAAGTGTGGGTGCCATAAATCCCTCACATACTACTAGAATTCTTCACTTAGTTCTGTGCTATACTATAAATAATATTGGTATTTTAGGCTGCACTTGAGAGCAGCATTTATCTCAACATTTGTAATACGAGCAACTTGAGCACATTAGTAGTGCTCCCTGTGATGGGATTAAAAATATAGAGCGGCAAAAAAAGATTTGGCCACATTAAGATTCTCTGGTTAAAATGTTTAATCATGTACTTGTAATATCAGATTATGCTGAGACCAAGTGCAAGATAACACACCCCGCACTATCAATTGTATACCACTTGTAACCTAGCCTTATATGTATTAAAATTAATTTTTCATCTTTACGTGTGATAAACTTGTAAACATTCTTGCAAAAAATGTATTCTAACTACACATAAATAGCAAGTTTATTGAAAAGTAATACTGGTTTAACGTAATTTAACTCATATGTCCATTATTTCTGGAATTAAATTTCTGGCCACTAGGGGAGACAATATTCCCAAAAACTCAAGAGTACTCAATCCCTCCCACCTCTCTGATAAGACAGTCTTATCTTTGCCTCAAAGACGGAAGGTAAAGAATTGAGGAGTTCCAGATACTGCAATGAGAGGGGTCCTCAAACCGATTTGAGACCAAATTTTCCTCTCAGAGAGTTGCTACAGAGGGAAGATTGGAATATGGCAGAGTATAACAATTACTTCCAGTGCAGTTATTCACAAGCAAACAAAAAGTTCAGGAGCCACAAAAAAAAAAAAGTGTAATTCAGCTTTATTCCATAAAACAGAAGTGATACAAATAGACAGAAGACATGCCCTTTAGTGTATAGTTCAGCTTACGCGTTTCAGCATGTTTGCCGTACTCAAGCTATGAGTACGGCAAACATGCTGAAACGCGTAAGCTGAACTATACACTAAAGGGCATGTCTTCTGTCTATTTATATCACTTCTGTTTTATGGAATAAAGCTGAATTACACTTTTTTTTTTTTTTTTTGCGGCTCCTGAACTTTTTGTTTGCTTGCATCTTTTGGGCCGAGTACCAAGGAGTCGGCAACCCGATCCCAGCAACAGGACATATCACCTGAATACAGAGTTACGAGGTGGAAGAGCCAGACCAGCGGGAACAACTTACCCCCTTTCGAGTCGGCAACCGGCGGTGACGTCATACCTGTGAGACAAGGTGAGAGAGAGGCGGGCAGCGTTCGACGCAACAGCTTGTTTGAGCGTGGAGGCTCCAAGCACGGTGCACGGCACAAGAATTTGCCCAGAGTTAGGCCACCACACCAGGGCTCCGCTACAGGTAAACCGCGCTAGGAGGGGAAGCCGTGAAGACGGGGGTAAGTGTCTGAAAAAGCACACCGCTAAGTATTCGATTTGTTGAGTAATCATTGAAAGGTTTTGCTCCCTTGGGAACTTTTCTGCAGTTATTCACAAGCCTGTCACAGATAACCTCCTCTTCATGGGTCATTTCTGCAGTGGGTAAGCACAGTAGAGTGGTGGCAGTTCAGGTAAGTCAATCCTCACAGTTTACACTCACGCAGCCCACAGGTTATTAGTAGGTACAGTTTTAACACAGTACGTCATAACCAGGGGACAAATGTATTCAACACTTTACACTACTTGATATAATTAAGTCTATACATGACTTTTGAATAATGTTTATGAGAGATGTCTGTGTGCTGTGGAACCTCCTAGTGATTTTGACAGGTTATTTTATTCATGTTTTTTATAACTTTAGGGATTTTCTGCTATGCCATATATTTTTTATCACAGTCCTCAACAAAATCAAGCATCAAAGTAATAGAGGTGTGTATGCCAAAAGTTTACTGCATACCTTAGAATAGTTGAAAAATCCAAAATAGGCAGCACCACTATAAATTCAGGAATTCACTTTTATTCCATCTTATAGGAACCCGATACTTAGTCTTGTTTTGCTATACCTGCTCCTATGAGATGGAATAAAAGTAAATTCCTGAATTTATGGTGGTGCTGCCTTTTTGGATTTTTCATATATTTTTTAGCAGACATTTATATGGTGCTTTATTTCTTTGTTAACTCTTGCACTATACACTTGTCCTCCTATCTTCTGTGAACTTGCATATCACGTTTCGGCTTTGTTACGCCGCTCTTTACTCCCAACGCTCAACCGAGTCATGCTTCCAACTTAGATTAGCGAGCTTCAGGCTGCAATTGTTATTTCAATGTGCAGTTGGAATTTTTTGGCAGTGTTGCAGTTAATCCTATTCACATGCTAAACGACTGCCAAACGGCTCTCAGCTTCTTAGCTGCTGATAAAGTTATTCTATTACCTGGAGGGGGTAAGATTGCCATAAAATTGCAGTCATAGTTTATTGTACTTCTAAAATACTTATTTGGATGATTTGTTTATTACTTGCAACATTTTTTGCTAAAGTGCTATTTTTTTCTGTCTTTTCACTGTGTGATTCTCCAGTTTTACAGTCTCTGTTAAAAATCTCCCATTATTTTCAGATTATTTTTTTTTTTAAAGATCTCTGAATTATTTTATTGGTTATTCTTCATACAGTTCAGAATATTTACAGTGGTGTATTAAATTGTTTAGATTGCATTTATCTGTCTGTGTTTATTTTCTAGTATAGAGCATACTGCCCACCATACTCTATATGTAGATCATTTAGAAAGCAGACACAGTGATTTTGCAATTTAGTTTTAATGTGTTTTGTGTAAATTTATACCCCCCGCACAACTTTCCAATTCTTGTATGATCACCTGATGTATGTTAATCAATCAAATGCTGCTTTTGCGCCTAAAGAAGTCTGTCCTCCATCTGTTTTCTCTTTACAAAGGAGTTCTTCACTACTTGCTATAGGATTTAAAAAATGTTGTGCTCTACTGTTTCTGAAATGTGAATGGCTGGCTATGCCTCCTCCAAGTAAGCTCAAAAGATGTAGGTCTGACAATCAACTTACTGTGGATTTATTTTCTAATTCTGAATCACTAAACATTAGATCAGTTAAAAATATCATATTTGGGCACCTCAGATCTGTCTTCTGAAGGTATATATATTTTTGATGATCAAGAGTCTGTCACTGAGCAAGACTCAGATTTATCATCTTTTATGTTGAAACTGGAAAACCTTTGTACATTACTAAAGGAAGTTTTATGTACGTTAGGAGCTCTAGATCCTAAACCAGCTAAGGAAAAGTCCATTAAGCAATTGGATCTCATTTTCAAACCTTTTGCTAAGGCTCCTGAGGTTTTTCCATTATATATTGCAGTTACCGAGATAATTACCAAAGAGCAGTCAAGGCCTAATGTTCCTTATAACCCATTCTTAAAAATGTAAGAAGATGTTTTCCATATGTTCTTCTAATTTAGATCTTTAGGGGACCAATCCTTAGGTAGACTGAGCCATTTCCACCTTCACAAAGCGCACTACTATTCCTTTAGATTATAGTACTTCTTTCAAGTATCCAAAGGGCAGAAAGGCTTTTCAACAAGTGGATTTCTTATTCAGGACAGCTGTTAGTATAGCCTATGTTGCAGCAGCCTCTTCTCTGTGGTGTGACAGTTTGTCTGATCCAATTTCAGATGGATGATGATTTTAAAGGGACAGTCTACACCAGAATTTTTATTGTTTAGAAAAATAGATAATTCCTTTATCATTCATTGCCCAGTTTTGCATAACCAACACAGTTATATTGATATATATGTTACCTCTGTGATTATCTTGTATCTAAGCCTCTGCAGACAGCCCCCTTATCTCAGTGCTTTTGACAGACATGCAGTTTAGCCAATCAGTGCAGACTCCTACATAACTGCACGAAGTGAGCACAATGTTATCTATATGACACACATAAACTAGTACTTTCTAACTGTGAAAAACTTTCAAAATGCTCTGAGCTAAGAGGCAGTTTTAAACGGTTTAGAAATCAGTTTGAGCCTACCTAGGTTTAGCTTTTTAAAAATACCACCAAGGGAACAAAGCAAATTGAATTATAAAAGTCAATTGGAAAGTTGTTTAAAATGTCATGCCCTATCTGAATAATGGAAGTTTAATTTTGACTAGACTGTCCCTTTAAACATCATACTCATTATTAGATCAGCCAATGCATTCATCTGTGATACAATTTTTGTCAAGGGTATATTTTCCTATATGATAAATTAATGGGATTATTTAAAATCCTATGTATTTATTATTGTTTGAGGAGCAGAGGCATGTTTCCTTTTTTTTTCTTCAACAAACAGTGTTACATTTTAATGCATGCAAAATGGGTGGTATATTAAAGAGGAAATGTTTCCTTCTGCCAATATATTTAATGTGTTGTACTGCTTTTTTTACAATAACACTAAAGATGATTTATTTGTCCAAAATCAGTTTTACACAAAAATTTCTACCTAGTCATAAAATTCATCAGCACTTATTAACAGGTTACATTTTCCAGATATCCAAACTGCAGCACACATGATATAATCTGCTGCACAGTAATT
This sequence comes from Bombina bombina, assembly GCF_027579735.1. Classification (NCBI taxonomy): domain Eukaryota; kingdom Metazoa; phylum Chordata; class Amphibia; order Anura; family Bombinatoridae; genus Bombina; species Bombina bombina. Next base: position 475,039,554 of record NC_069502.1, on the reverse strand, counting down.
GTGGGTAACTAATTGTTGCTAAGTGAGGAAATCCCAAAAATATTGCCTGTTAGTAGGTTCTACGGACTGGAAATGGAAACCCCTAAACATTTTTGAGAGTTTCATTGTCTGTCTTGTTATCTGAATCTGATTATAATACCAATCTTATCAACTTTCTGAATAAATTGTGGCCTTCCACTAAGGGAATAATTGCCAAACAATTACATCCTGTTTGGTAATATTTTCTTTAAATAATTTCCTCATTAAAATAATATTGATTTCAATGCTAAGAGGTGTGAAACATTTTCCCAGCAAGCCTTTAAATGATGACATACTTCCAACACTTTATAATCAAAGTAGGCTGCATAAATAAATATTAAAATATTTCTCATTGTGCATTTTAACATATGCACAAATGTCATGTTGTGTGTTTCTGGAAAGGAAAACAGGCTTTAAAAATATATGAAAAAACATTTGCTTTTGTATAAACATTGTTTTTGTTGCATTTTCCATAGAAAAGCCAATGCACAAATTCAAATAGCTGCTTTAGGCAAATTGCAGCATTCTGAAGAAAAGGTAGGTAGGATAATTTGCTTTTGGCCTCTCTAGGGAGTATGGGGCAAGCACATTTTTTACACAAACGCAACATATGTTTAAAATCTTTTTAATATATATCCATTTAAACCATTGTCATATTAATTATTTATTCATTTTAAGTACATTTAGTGAAGTGAAATAAAAATGAACTGATTAATTAAGTAAATAGTTTAACACCTGCCCCAAAGCAACATCCCACTGCTTGACTTTATATTATGTGTCCTGCTACAATCAGAGAAATGACTGATTTTGATTATGCAGAAAATAACATCATACCACGTGTTAAAATGAGTCACATTTCTCATTAATGCAACACAGCAAGCTTACACAATAATACTTCTCATTTCATGCATACTGTTTAATGAGCTCACTTCTAAATAATGTTACAATTGGGGGCTATAAACAGGCTGCTATCCAAAATACATTGATCAATAAAAAAAATAAAGAAAAATGTTTAATTTGCTCAACAGAGGGAATTAAAAGCCAGCTCATTTTATTTGAAGTCATATTGCACCAATAAAAATAAAATGATTAGTTTTGTTAATTATGTAGGATGTATATTAACTGAGAATATATGAAGCTGATCAAAATAAATGCTTAATTTAAACAAGTCCATGACCTATGCTGTCCTCCAGCTGCATGCTATTTGATAAAGAAAAAAAAAATCCTAAAATAGGATATAAAAACATTTTAGGCCTTTATTCTAGCACACAGCAGCACAGAATACAGAAATGTTTGCTTTCATTTACCCCCTGCTAAAATTTAAATAGCAATGTCAGATATCACAAACTTGATTTGTGGAAATGTATTTTATCAACAGGTGTTCGGGTCTAAAAGCTGAAAGGGATTTCTGAGAGGCTGGTGAATATTGCCCTTTAGAAATTTGCCTGAAAGAAACATATGGCATATATATATATATATATACATATCTCTCCATTCTAAAATAATTACAATATATTTTGCTAACTTGCTTTACTTATACTGTGTATATATATATATATATATATATATATATATATATACATATCTCTCCATTCTAAAATAATTACAATATATTTTGCTAACTTGCTTTACATATACTGTGTGTATATATATATATATATATATATATATATATACATATCTCTCCATTCTAAAATAATTACAATATATTTTGCTAACTTGCTTTACATATACTGTATATATATATATATATATATATATATATATATATATATATATATCTTGATGATTTTTATTGCATACTGAGAACAGTTATAGTACTTCAAAGATATATTTCCTCATATACGATACCTGGCAAATTACTCTCTCTATGCTGTAGGAGTACAATGAAATACATCAAAGGAAATGTATTCCAGTTAAATTCTCTGTTAAAATGTAAATGCTGCAATAGATTGATAGAAACCAATGTTGAGATATCCTTATATTTCTTTGAAATGTTAGTAACATGCTACTTACTTTGTTGTGTTTTCTAAAGTACATTGTCATATTGTATCATTATTTTTTGATTATTTAACTAGTAAGATGCCATAAAAATTGCTGTAAGGTATTTGGTTAAAATCAATTATTTACATATTTATGTTAAGTTCTGACATGGTTTTTGAATCAAGGACAAGTAGGGGCGATTTACTATAATGCGGGAAGACATGATCTGCTGTAGCGGATCATGTCCGCCCGACATTGCTAAATGCCAACAGCATATGCTGTCGGTATTTAACATTGCACAAGGATTTTTAGTGAAATGCTTGTGCAATGCCGCCCCTGCACATTCGACCGCTGTTTCTTAACTTCCGCTTCAGGCGGAACTGAAGTGAAGTGGGTTGGAAGCAGCATTTTCTGCTTCATAAATCAACCCTGTAGGCTTTAAATTAATATAGAAATGTGTGCAATAAAATATTCAGTCTCTTCATTGTATAGTCAGCTTATTTTAAACTTTGTGCATTTTCAAACAATTTTTAGTACTGTTCCATTTAGTACAAAGAACAAGCAGGGTCTCCAGCACTTTAAACAATTCTGGAGACCCTGCTTGTTCTTTGTACTTATGTCTCAGGGCTTGGCAGCGTCCTGAGGTCTACCATGCACTTACCCTTTGAATGTGTGGTGTTCCCATTGTCTCAAGTTGTAACTGTTCCATTTAGGGTTAAATATGGTTCGCCTCTGTCTCTCATGGGTTCCTCAGCAATGGCTACACTGTCAGTTGTGTCAATCTTAGAGACAAAGAGCATGCAATCATGTAATCATGTAATACAGCCAGAACACCAAATGGTATGACATAGAAATTAATCACAGGGAAAAAGTCAATATAGATCCTTTATTGTTGGATGAACCTTGGAACAAGATGGAGTGGAACACCTTTAGCTACAGCAAATTTATTAAAAAGTTTAAAAAATGCTCAACACGTTTCTAAACCAATAACATTTTCTTTAAAAATTAAATTCAATACTTTTTAATATTATTAAAATTAAATTAATGTGTGCAAAATTGTATTTAAAAATGACTTAATGAAACTATTGCTGATCATTTTTGGATTTCAGAATTTCATAGAAACTGCACTCACATAGGCAAGTGAGAAAGAAATTACACAACTTTTCCTAAGAGACAAACAACACATAAATGCTATTTGCTAAGCAGCAACAACAATAAAATATTGCACAATGGTTTTGAGCTTCTTGTCCTTTAACTCTGTTTTCTCTTCACAATCACATATTGCTTAATTTGTTTTATAAATACAATTTAATAAAGCACCCATAAATAATATACAATAGTATCCGCAATTCAATGTGTCCAGCATTGTTTCAAAATGCATTGAAAATGATACACAGTTTCAGCTCATATATCACTACTGATACTTAGAAACTATAGTAAAGCTTGCATGGGCCAATATTATCCAGATATTTAATTATCAGTTATTATTATCAGTTACTTGTAGAGTGCCAACAGATTCCATAGTGCTAATTTATCCCCATTTATATACACCTCCCACACCACTTTAACAGTGATATATTGCTGGGGGAGTGGCATAGTGGTGTCGGCATACGTCACACAGGAGGTTGCTGAGGAGCTGCGAGTCTGCAGTGTGAGGCAGAGAGGGAAGGGGCTGAGAATTGAGCCCCTACCAGAAGCTAAGAAGCTAGCTCTGTCTAGCATCAAGGCTGCACTTCAACAAACCCATTGAGGCACAGTGGGTCTGCAGGTTGGCAGAGTGACGTCAATAGGACGAACCGGATGACCCGGGTACAAGCCACGGCCAGGAGGAACGGCATAGGCTCACGGTGGTGAGTCTGCTTTAGAAATTCTACCACCATTAACAACAGGTGAGACCCTCCCCCTAAGCCTAGATACGCAGTCCCTGAACTATAGAGGATCAACACAAGGACAAATTTAACAACATAAGGAATAAGGTACGGTTCATCTTTATACTTCCCTCTTACTATCAAATGGTGCATTGTAAAGATTTGCAGTATTGCAGTAGTACCTGGTTTTGAAGGGAAAAAAAAAATGAACACTTAAAATACGCAGCATTTGAAAATCCTTAACTGACTGTTTACATCTATGCACTAATTGAGGGGTGATAGAGGGACATGTGAATACTCTATGGATAATAGAGTGAACATCTAAGTCTGTAATATTTAAGCTAGAATATTTGGACATTAAGAAGTATAATTGAAGATACAAGCTTAAGCACACATCTACCCTCCCCCCCCCCCCCCGTTGTAGAAAAACTCCTTGAATTTCTTAGACAATAAGGAAAAAGGGAGAGGAGGTTAGCTTTGGGTCCATCTGTATGAACTTTCAGAGTGTAATTATTTTGTTAACTATAAAAGCAGCTTTGGAACTTTCTGCCTCTTAAGTATAAAGGTTTATAATGGTTTATGATGGATGGTATGAATGCAAGCTCCTTCCCCACTTCACCTAAAACTTTGGAATCTTTTTACCTCTTAAAGATAAAGTAACATATCATAAGGTTTGAGAGCAAAATCTTCCCTTATTTGCTTCAAAGAGCTAACAAGTTGACAAACTGATATATGTGCAACAATAAAGGAAAGGTTTCGGATGGATAAATACCTGAAATCTCAGAAAATGTCACCAAAACAAAAAACAGGGGAAAGAAAACCTAATAAAAATATCAATATTTCTGGCTCATCAATATTGGAAGAGAAAAGTGAGGAAAGTGAGGCCAATATTATTGCTAATCAAGTTTCTGCATTAATCTTTCCTAAAATGGAAGAGATAAATATAAAATTGGCTTTAACTATGGAGGAGATGAAGAGGCAAAATGAGTGGCTCACAGAAATGGAGCAAATAATTTCACATTGAAAGCAACTTAAATACCAAGGATACCAAACTTAACTTATTAATAAAGCAAAAGGTTAAATTGGAAGCTAAAGTTGAAGAATTGGAGGATAGAAGCAGACAAAACAATTTAAGGATAATTGGGCTAACTGAAGAGGTTAAACCAGATAATTTGATTCATTTGGCAGAAACAATTTTGCCTTCACTACTGGAAATAGAGGGAGGAGGAGCGAGATTTTTGGTAGAAAGAGCCCATCGGGTGGGACAAATAATGGAAGCTTCTGAGACAAGACCAGCTAGACCCAGAGCTGTGGTGGTGAAATATCTGTGCTTTCAAAGTAAATGGGCTATCTTGAGAGAATATAGAAAGTCACACCAGCTCACCTATAAAGAAGGCAGAGTTTTAATCTTCAAAGATTTTTCAAATGAGACTGCAAGCACAAGGAAAGCATTCTCGCATATCTGTACACGGTTGGTGAACGAAGGGAAGAACTTTTCCTTAATGTATCCGGCTAAATTGAAAATCAGAGCGGGGAATTATTTTTTTGTTTTTGAATCCCCGGATCAAACTCAAAGATTCTTGGACAGAGATATGAAGCCCAACTAGTTTTTGACTGTTGGACTGCCCATCACCTTCCAGTGATGCTTTTTTTTCCCTGAAGGGTTAAGGAAAATTTACTTTTTTTTGTTTTGTTTTGTTGTGGCATATTTAGATATTTTTAGAGAGTTCACAGGAATAATATACTAGGTTGTTTACTGAAAATATGACAAAATGAATATAAAGCATTGAAGGCAAGGAAAGTTTTGCACAATTGGGTTAGTTTGCTTTTTTTTTTTTTTTCTCCCTCATATTTAGACATTTTAGGCTGTTTACTAGGTTGTTTACTGAAAATAGGAAAAATGAATGTAAAGCATTGCAGGCAAGGAATTCTTGCACATCTAGGTTACCTTGCTTTTAAATGTATATGTCTTATGTGTTTAGATATTTAATGAAGGTTTTTCTTTTCTTTTCAGGCATATTTAGATATTTATAGAGAGTTCACAGCAATAATATACTAGTTTGTTCACTGAAAATATGAAAAATGAATGTAAAGCATTGAAGGCAAGGAAAATTTTGTACAATTGGGTTAGCTTGCTCTTAAATGTATATGTCACATGCATCTAGATATCTTATGAAAGCGTTTTTTTGTTGTTGTTTTTTTTCATACTTAGATATTCTTAGAGAGTTCACAGGAATAATATAGTAGTTGGGTCACTGAAAATATGAATGTAAAGCACTGAAGCAAGGAAATTTGTGCACAATTGGGTTTTCATTTTTTTTTTTTTCTCCTTCAGGGAAGGGCTTTACTGAAAGGTGTTAGGAGTATAAAAAAAAGGGTAATGAGATGGGTATTTGCTTAGTGTGCATCAAAATGCAAGTATATGAAATAATGTCTCACGAAGATGAGATAAAGACAGAAATAAAAAGGGGAGGACTTAGTTGCTTTGAGGTATGTGGTCCTGCCCCTTCCACCCCTCCCCTCTTTTTTTTTTTTTTTTTTATATATATTTTTGAAGGAAAGTGATGGTTAAGTTACTATCTTGGAATGTGGGGGGGATAAATTCCCCAATAAAACGTAAAGCCATTGTGAACTACTTGAGTAAGAAAAAAGTAGATGTTATAGGCCTCCAGGAAACACACTTGTCTGAGTGCGAACATCAAAAAAATCAGAGCTGGATGGATATATGATGTCATTGGTTCATCATATAAGAAATCCGCAAAGGGGGTAGCAATTGTATTACATCAGAAATTGAATTATGTAATTAAGAAAAAAAAAATTGATAAGGAAGGGATATGTGTTTATACATATAAATATAGATGGTAGGGAATATTTCATTGGAAATATATATGGCCCCAATAAACTAGACTGGAAATTCTGGAGAAATATCTTTAAAATTATAGAGAAATTCTCATTGTATGAGACAATAATTATGGGAGACTATAATATTACACCAGATTATTTTCTTGATAGAGGGAAACTGGGGAGTAATCAGAGGAAAACAATTCCAAATCTGAATGCAAAATATGAAAAAAAATATTTTCAACTCTATTAGAATTGTATAATTTGCGGGATGTATGGAGGTTTCTCAATCCCAATAACTTAGAATTTACGTGTCTATCGAAAACACATTTGACATTAGCTCGGTTAGATTTATTTTTGGTATCCGGAACATTGATCAATAGAATTGAGGACACAAAAATTTTGGAATTTACATTATCAGATCATGCCCCTATAGTTTTGATAATAAAGGAGCCTAACAGACCAAATTATAACTCATTTTATATGCCTAGTTATTTGAACAACTCAATTAAGTTTGCTCAGTTTTTAAAGGGAAAGTGGCATTAATTTAAGTATTATCATCTGAACAGGGAATGTAGATATTTATTCGGAAGCAGCAAAAGCTACCCTGAAAGCAGATATTACAACATATGTAATTAAAGCAAAGAAAGAAGCCCAAATTAGCCATGAGAAATTCTCGGCAGCCTTATCTTCAGCATACTCAAAAATGAGAAACTCGCCGACAAAGGAGAATAGAGAAGCTTATTATAAAAAAGAGATACATTTTTGCTCTCTATAGCAGCGAAAGCCCTTTTGAAAGGTTCAGCACATTTTGAAAGATTTGGGAATAAAGGCAGTAAATATCTGGCGAACCTGATAAATAGAACAAAAAAAAGGAAAACAATAGGTTTGATTAAAGGGACAGTCTAGTATAAAAGAAACTTTCATTATTCAGATAGGACTTTTAATTTTAATCAACTTTCCAATTTACTTTTATCATCAAATTTGCTTTTTTCTCTTGGTATTCTTAGTTTAAACTAAACATAGGTAAGCTCATATGCTAATTTCTAAGCCCTTGAGGGCTGCCTCTTTTCACATGCTTTTTAAATCTCTTTTCAACACAAAGAGACAGAAAGTACACATGGGCCATATAGATAACACTGTGTTCAGGCACAGGGGGTTATTTAAGATTTAGCACAAAACAATTCTACATTTAAGACAATAGATAATAAACAGTCACAGTCATGTAATCAGGGGGCAGGAAGAAGTTTCTTAGATACAAGGTAATCACAGAGGTAAAAAGTATATTAATATAACTGTGTTGGTTATGCAAAACTGGGGAATGGGTAATAAAGGGATTATCGATCTTTTAAAAAATAACAATTCTACGGTAGACTGTCCCTTTAACTCAGAGGGTAAAATACAAAATAAAGTGGAAGAGATTACATTACTATTTCAGAAATATTTTGCAGATCTATATCTATCCCAATCTCCTAAAAAAGAAACTTTTCAGAAGTTTTTAACAAACATTAAGCGTCCAAACATTACTGAGGAAGATATAATAGAGCTTAATGTACCTATTACTGAGATCGATATTTTAAACACCTTAAAAGCCATGAGTAAAGGAAAGGCATCTGGGCCAGATGGCTTGCCATTAGAATTTTATTTATGCCTTAAAGAGGATATTGTAAAAATTTGGGAGGAAGTATATAATCATTTCTTTATTAATAGTCAAAAGATTTCTGCACAATTTAAGTCAGCTAATATTATTCTCCTCCCTAAGGAGGGAAAATATGTTACACAACTATCTTCTTATAGGCCAATTTCTCTTTTAAACCTGGATTACAAGATACTGATGAAAATAATGGCTGATAGACTTAAAACTATTCTCCCAAAATTACTTCATATTGATCAGGCGGGGTTTGTAATGGGTAGAACCCCAGAAATTAATATAAGGAAGATACTTCAAGTAATATGTAGGTACAGTAGTCACAGTGGTGAGGAGAAGGACTTGGCTCTGCCGGAGCCCTTCCTGCTATCTTTGGATGCCGAGAAGGCCTTCGACAAAGTCGAGTGGGCATTTATGATGGAAGTATTGTCTAGATATGGTTTTGAGTGTGGGTTTTTGTGATTAATAGTGAATGTATATTCTGATTCAGAAGCTTTGGTTTTGGTTAATAGCTACCTATCATGCCCCTTCCCCTTGAAGAGGGGTACAAGGCAGGGCTCTCCCATGTCCCCATTGCTTTTTGATCTAATACTGGAGCCACTGGCCACTCTTCTTAGGAGTTTTCTGGTAGGTTCTGAGATTGGCAAAGAAAGTGTAAAAATCTCGCTTTTTGCGGATGATCTCTTAATGTTTGTTTCATCCCCAGGTAAATATGTAATGGGTATAATATATATATATTGGATTCTTATGGAGTGGTATCAGGTTATAAAATCAATTACTCTAAATCCAAAATTTTATGGTTAAAGAAACCAGTGGATATTCAAATATATCAATTTATAGAAACCCAGAAATTAAGTTATTTGGGAATTTATCTATCATCTAATCCAGCTAAAAGGTATGAATTAAATATTACTCCAGCTCTTCAACATAATGTTGAAAGATTGAAACAATGAGTTAATATGCCGCTCTCATTAACGGGAAGGGTGGCAGTATTTAAAATGTTTATTTTACCCAGAATTCTCTATCTCATTAGAATGCTCCCAATAATGATAAAAGACATAGATATTTGTAATTTTTTGAAAGAACTCAGGCACTTTTTGTGGAAAGGGAAAAAGCAGAGGATTAGATTAGAAAAATTATATCTTTCAATCTCTAAAGGGGGATTGGCCCTCCCTAACTTAAAAAACTACAATAATGCAGCTTTAATAAGATATCCATTAGACTGGTTTATACATGCGGATAATTTTTCGAATCGCGAAATAGAGGATGCAGTTTGTGCACCATTATCTTTGCCATTTATTTTACATGCTTCAGACAGAGAGCTTGGCTTCAGAATCCGAACACACCCTCTTTATAAAGATATAAGGGCTTGGAGGATGGCAATGAGATCGGTAGGCCACGGGCATACGATCACTAAATACTTCCCCCTCCTGGGAAATCCTAGATTCATTCCAGGCTTAAGTTATGAGGTATTTCATTGTTGGAGGCTTAAAAATATTATATATATAAATCAACTGATTAATCCTTTAGTGATACGCCCATATAATTTCAGGGAGTTTCAGTTAAAATATGAAGTGCCACTATCAGACAAGTTTTACTTTTTTCAGGCAAAACACTATCTGTTGCAAATGTTAGGCAAAGAACCAAGAATTGTTCATAAACATCCGATCCTAGATTGTTCAAGAGTTAAAAAAGGGTCTTTTATCTTTTCTATATGGTACATTACCAACCCCAGAGACAGAGAGAGTTATTATAGAGTATACTAATAGGTGGGGCAATTATAACCTTAGTACTAGTGTGATTATTCCCAAGAGTTTTGAAATTATTACAAATATTACAAAGGCAGCTAATTTTAGAGAATCTCACTTCAGATTAATACACGTTGATTATATTACCCCAAGAAGAGCACAAACATGGAATAAACTAATTGACAACAAATGTGTAAAATGTGGGGAGGTAGATCCATCTATAATACACATGGTGTTTTCATGTCCCAAGGTTAGACAGATGTGGGGTAAAATTGAGTATTTCCTTCTTATGGTTACAAAGAAGAAGATTAATTTAATGGGAGAAAACTCTATCTTCTTAAATAAGGAGATTAACTGGGGGGCAAATACTAAATTTATACAATGGGTTATCTTAACGGGATCCTTACTCTATGTAAACTGGGTCAACAACAAGATCCCCTCCATAGGAGCAGTTAAAAAAAGTTACTCAGACAGGCGTTCCTGGAGGCCTATGATACTAAATTTTACAACAAAGCAAATGTCTTGAGTTACAAGAAAACATGGCTGGAATTTATTAAGTATATGGGGGAAGATGCTATGTTAAATATATCACAAATAATCCCACTGTCCATGGGAAGTGGGGAAGCACTGGGTTAATTTGCCCCTCCTTTTTTTTTCTTTTTTCCCCTTTTTTTTTCTTTTTTGCTTGGAGGGGTGGGGATGGGTGGAGAAGGGACAGGTTCCATATTTATCTGAAATCATAAGATAATAGCACAAAGTTACTTAGCGTTTTTGACCAAAGAATGTTGTTGAATTATAGTGGAAAGAGAGTGAAGTGAAAGAAGGAGGAATAGGGGGGTATTATAAAATGGTGATGGTTTTTTATATTATAGATGTAATGATATCCCAGGTGATTTTTTTCTTGATATGTGTGTGAAGTTTTGCTCACTTTCTTATTTTTTCTGTACATTTTATATAATTTTTCTAATAAATATTTAAAAAAAAAACAAAAAAAAACCCAGTAATATATTGCTTTATCAAAGTACCTAGAATATTTACAATACTATCATAGAATATATAACCACTCCAGTCTAAATCCACCAGTTACACAAGCATAGAAGGGATCAAGGCGGTTATATTATTTTGACACTGAAGTTATATACATCAACAAAGAATGGTCTTACCCGACTTTTTTTTTTACTTAGACCCATAAACCATAGAATCCTAGAAGATAATCACAGGTCTCATCAAAAAGTATCTCTAAATGTGAGTACATTTAAAAAAAAAAAGTGCCAGATTTTTTTCTTCAGTCCAGTATCATAATTAGGGATGGGCGAATGTGTAAATTTTCGAATTTCAAATGTAGAACGAATGTTATTACCGAAATTCGAATTCTAAATCCGAATGTCGATAAGAACGAATATTCTTAAAAATTCGAAAATCGAATGTTATTTACAGTTTTCGAATGTCACTTTCGAATTCGAATGTTTATAATTATATCGAATGTCCACATTCGAAATTTCGAATTTAACATTCTATTTAACAAATACTATTCAGAAGTTCAATAGTTCATGTGATAGGGCGGGAATCTAGTAAATTGATACATAATAGATACAAATATATCATTTTGAATGTTTCCATATAGAATATTGCATAATTCGAATATTACATTTAAAGAAAGCATTAGAAATACTATTACAAACATATAAATTCTAATTTTTCAAATTCGAATATAAATTCGAATTTTTCGAATTCGAATATTGCATAATTCAAATATTACATTTAAAGAAAAAGCATTAGAAATACTATTACAATCTAAATTCGAATTTTTCGAATTCGAATACACGTATTGCATAATTTGAATATTACATTTAAAGAAAAAGCATTAGAAATACTATTACAATCTAAATTCATTTTTTTTTAATTCGAATACACGTATTGCATAATTCGAATATTACATTTAAAGAAAAAGCATTAGAAATACTATTACAATCTAAATTTGAATTTTTCAAAAATATTTTTTTCGAATGTAATCGTAAAATTCGAAACCGAACATTCGAAAATCGAATGTTAGAATGTTATGTAAACATTCAAAATTCGATTTGAACGAACGAATGTGTTAAAATTCGTGCCGTTTTTCGAATGTTGAGAAATATTCGCCCATCCCTAATCATATTAGATGTGTTAAAATGTAATTTTAAGCAATAATTGCAATGTTTCAAAACTGGAAAATTATCTTAATTAGCAAAGACACAAACCCCTTCATAAAAACTTTGAGCAAAACAGGAATTTTGGCAAATGTATAACTAAAAAAAATGTCACATTTTATGGTATGATACATACTAAATTACTTTATTTAATAAATTAACATGCTGTATACTGAACAGAATGTTTTCATATGACATTTAAAAAAACAAAAAACTACAATCTATGTGGAAAAAAACACATACAACTGATGAAATAAAATATTGTTAGAGTGGTCTGCAATTTTAGGAAGAGAAGTAACATTATCAAATACCATTTTTTGTGAAGGTAAGGCTATATTATTATAAGGTAAGGCAAGTATCTGCCATGCTATTCACTTTGCTAAAAAGCCTGCATTTTGAAAATTAAACACTTCCCAAATCTGTTACCAAAATTTTCATCTACACCAATAGACCAATACCATTCCACCTCAAGCCACCTTATAATGATCATTACCTGCCTCATGCTGACATCCTACACCACCCATGTCACCAACCTATTCCCACAGGCTGCCTAAAAGCTACCATCTTTGCAGCCTGACTCTGTCATTCAACCTGATAGTCCCAGTTTCTAAAGCTGGAATGTTGGAAAGTATGTTCTACAGCTGAGTGTTTCATAGATAGCAAAGGCTGTGTTTTAATTAAATGTATGTGTATGATGAAGACAGTTAAATTAATCCATATGAAGTTTTTCCAGAGAACATAAAATATTCTTCTCATATTATCCACTAATCAATGGTGATTTATTTTTTTTTGCCTGAAATGCTAGATAATTAACTGATATCTTAAAACCAATGTTATTTAGACTCTCCGCCTCCTCAAAGGTGGCAGCGTTAATGCCCGAATCTCATGCAATTGGTTGCAAAAGAGCAAGGAATGCAGCTGCACAAGTGAAGCAATTGCTTATGCAGTGTTCACTGTGGGCAATGGATTCTGCCTACACACCACAGTGTCTGGCCTTTGATAATTGGTGCTCAAATGTTAAATTAATATATTAGTTTATGTTGCAAAAAAAGCAATAGAAGAATGAGAGAAAATGTCAATATAAATGTCAATATGGGACAATAATTTACAATTTGCTTGATATTTCTATAAATGAATGTAAAAATGTGTCTGCAAATTCTTCATCTCTAGTTAGATATAAAACCAAAAGTAGAATTATTTATGAAACTTCTGAATTACTGCATATGTTAATTTTCATAGGTCGGGATAGTAAGCCTTTTTGAATACCAGGTTTACCCTTAATGTTTTGCAGTAGCGTAAAGTAAGGTTTCATATGCAGTTTAGTTTAGATTTATTTCCATTAAATTGTTAGGACACGTTGTCCGATACTACATTCATTTTGGAGCTAGTATCTTTGAGACGCATGATTAAGATAGACATACTATTCTTTATTGCAAACTAATATAAAGTGTTTAAGGATTTTTTCTCCCATTTAATATATGAAGTGAGTATATTAGTAACTATTATTTTAGTGTGGTTGGTTGTATATACCTCAGGTGTTGTGAGTTGCATCAGTAATATGAGTAAAAGGCACTTACCTGACATCGTCATTTGCATAGAGTATTCGCCTGAGTGATCCTGACAATATTTGTGTTAATCTTGTTCTGAGTTGTTTTGAGAAATATATTTATGATCTTGTGCTGATAAGGTACTTTATTTACAACAAAGTTTTATTTTCAAGACAATTGATATGATATCATTAGTAACATTATGATCTGTTACTCCATTTCCTGTGGAAGAAATTGTTTTTGATTAATTTAAACAATCTGCATTTTGGGACCTGAAGATATAAACATCTTCATTCAGACGAGATGATATGAAATGATCCTCCACCACTGAGGGATCCCTAGTGAAATTCTTAAAAGGAAGATTTTGCAATACCTTTTTAAGGCTCATTCTCTGTATTTTTGTATGTGAAGGAGAGACACGCACAGTGCAATACATCACTGCATTACCATGTACGCCCAAAGAACAAAAAAAAGTATAATAATATCAGTGGCACCATGTGGAAGCTCATTGGCATCAAAAGAGTAACTCAAGTGAGTGCCCATACTTATATACTGTATAAAGCAGGGCTTGACAAGTATCATTTGAAAATCTAGGAGCCATTACAAAAATATATTTATAGATTTTTTGGATAACTTTGTTGCTGGAATTGTTGTTCCATCTCTAACAACTGTTTTTCCCGGTTTGAGGTTTCAGTATTATTTCTTAATACTCTTTGAAGCTGTGATTTTGGAAGAGCTTGTTTTAGTGCCAGAGGGTGACAACTGCAAAAGTGTAATAGAGCATTACGGTCTGTTTCTTTTCTAAACAAAGTGGAGTGTATTTTTCCATTCTTTTTGTACAAACATAGATCCAAAAAGTCAATTTGATGTCTGTCATATTGCATCTTAAACTTCAATGATTGATTACAAGAGTTTAATTCTCTGTACTAACTTTCCAGATCTTGTATCGTGCCCCCCCAAATGATAAACAGATCGTCTATGTATCTTTTGAAATATATTATCTCTTCCCTTTTGAATAGGTCTGTGTCTTCTTCGTCGAAGGTGGTCATAAAGAGATTTGCGTAAGATGGGGCCACATTGGACCCCATCGCCATTCCTTTTAACTGCAGAAAGAATTGATTTTCAAAGCGAAAATGATTAGATGTTAAGCATAGTTCCAAGAGATGTAAGAGAATTTCAGCTTGAGGTCCCACATAGGGATACCTTGAAAGTTGTCTCTCCACTGCATGAAGTCCCTTATTGAGTAGAATTACAGTGTATAGACTGGTCACATCCAGTGTGACCAGAATATAATTTGCATCAAAATCACTCATAGCTTGTAGAGCTTTTAATAGAGTGGTTGAGTCTCTAAGATATGAAGGCATATTTCTAACAAGGGGTTGCAGAAAGGTATCCACAAATGTCGCTACAGGTTGTAAAATAGAGTTGATGGCAGAGACAATAGGTCTCCCTGGTGGAGAGTCCAAGCTTTTGTGGATTTTGGGAAATGTGTAAAATACCGGTATCCTTGGATGTGAAGTAGTTAGATACATAAGGGTATTTTTATCAAGGAAGCCCTGTGCAAATGTCATTTCCAAATATTCATCTATTTCATCTGTTTTTTGGAGCTTGAGGTGGGATCACAGAGTAATAATTGTATAATTATTTCGGACTTGTAGTCCACATAATTCATAAGCACTATGGTGCTGGCTTTGTCAACTTCTCTTACAATGAGAGTTTTGTCCTCAGCAAGATTTTTTAACACCTCCAGTTCTTTTGTAGAAAGGTTATTAAATGTATCCTTATAATTGTTTTTAATTGAATCTTCCATTTCTTTTAGGGATAGTCTAGAAAAAGTGGTAATGCTTGGATTAGTGGAACTTGGGGTATATGTTGATTTTTTTTTTTTTTAAATTGTTGCTGGTCCTGTGGTTGATTACCAAATTTTTCTTTTAATTGTAGTTGTCTTTTAAATTTTGTCATGTCAATAAAAAGATCAAAGGCATCCGTCTTGCATGTAAGGCTAAAGTCTAACCCCTTATTAAGCACATGAAGTTCCAGAGTACTAAGTTGGTGTTCACTTATGTTTACCACAATATTGTCAGGTATCAATTTTGTGGTACTGGTGGAGGTTTTTTCTTTGTGCCCCCCTCGCCCCTCGCCTTGTGATGGCTCTCTTCCTTGGGAGTTTTTTTAAACATTTCACAATACCAGAGGTATTTCAAGATGGTATACTTGAACTTGGTTGTACTTCACTGTCTAATCCTGAACAAGACCCCAAGATTTCCAGCGTAGTTAGGTATCTTGGTTTTTTGTACCTCTGTCTCCCCTGTCTGGCTTGGAATTGCCTTTGTCTTTCTTGATTCGGTAATTCAAGCTTCTTATTTTTAAAGTCAATTAAATCTGACTTATATTTATTCATTTGTTCTTGTAATTTTTTTCAGCCAATCCTCATTTGTATCCTGTTGTAATTTGACAATATTAATATTATCATATGATGCTATTTCAGCTTTTATTGTAGTAAGTACACATCCTACCTCTTGTATCACAAGGAGGGCAAGATCCAGGGAACACTTATTTTCTATATTACACCAAAAAAGGCAGGATTATTCCTGCCGATTATGGATGTATTCCGTATCCTAAACGCCCTAGGGATGTATCCTCTACAATGGTATTCGGACAAATATAACCCATGCAGAATCAAATCATAAGACGATGAAACCCGGGAGAGCATGGTTTTAGCGTCTTATGGTGGAGGGTAAGTTTACTCTGTTCACTTGTATGTCTGAGGATGGACTTTGTGTCCAAAAACATTCACAGTAAAGTGTTTTTTGCAATCAAGTCGCGTGGAGTCCTCTCTTACTTTTGATATATATATACACAACAAATAGAATGCCTGGTACTCTCTTACAAGCACACAGCTAGATTAAAAGCAAAACAGAATTTTGCCAAATGGTTATAGCCCAGGATCATGTCAAGGTCTCTTCATCCCTGGGACCCTAACATAGAGCCACACAATGCATGCCTTCAACCAAACAAACTGAAAAACAAACACGGGTAACACAGGCATAGAC
The DNA here is from genome assembly GCF_027579735.1 of Bombina bombina. Lineage (NCBI taxonomy): Eukaryota > Metazoa > Chordata > Amphibia > Anura > Bombinatoridae > Bombina > Bombina bombina. The sequence continues at coordinate 475,022,662 of NC_069502.1, read as the reverse complement.
ACAAATAAACATGGAAATGGACTTCACTCTCAAACCAAACCAGGTGAAAATCCCATGCCACTGAAAAATTCACAGCCCTTGGTACTCAACAGCACTTTGTAGACAACTGCACAACTCTGTGACTGAGGCAGTTAACTCGTGGCCAGCATGGGTACAAAGCCCCTAGGGAAAATTACAAAACAAAGATATTAACTCATAGAAAGTATGGCAATCTCTGGCAAGCAACAAAAAAGAAAGTCCCATCCAGACTATTCGTGTGCAAAAAACACAAAAGTAAAGCCAACCATTCTGGAATACACTTTTAGTGAAAGTCCTTAGGGTAATATATGAATAATAATAATAATAATAATAATAATAATAGATACAAGTCTCTCAAGTTTGGCCTTTAGTTTCCTACGTTTGGCCCAAACATATTCAAAAAATAAAACTTTCATATGTATTATCAATTACAGTGCCCGGTTTAGAAGAAAGTCCCAGTTCAATTTACTTATTTCAATCCAAATAAACATTTGTATAAGAAACCCTTTTGAAAGGTGTGTCGTGGCAGGGTGAATAATCTTAAACAAAACTTTCCACTCAGGCTTGTCCAGCACCCTCTGTAAACCAGACTTCGGCGAGCCAAAACAACACTCACTTTCATGTATAACCAGGCAGATTATGTTACCTTCGGGAGATCCCCGTACTCTGCGTTTCCACTTCTTACCGGTCACAGCTCCTGCTCTCCCAGGCTACGATACCAGCCTGTCCACCATTCGCGGATCGAGCGGCTCCTGTGCCGGGCATCTTCTGTACACGTCAGATCACGTGTTCACTCCTTCTTTCCGTGATTGTATCACGTGTTCAGGCTTACCCTCTGTGTCACTCCGTATGCACTCTGTTGTCTGGGTAGCCAATACGAGATCCAGGGCTGTACCGGGCACTATAATCAATATACAGGAGGCTTGTCCAGGGAACAATTTGTAAAGTTCCAATACGCTTCCTTAGTTAGGACCACTCCGGGGGGCAAATGCAGCTAGGTGTGGGCTTAGTGGCAAAAAGATATAGCCAAAAAAGCAGGAACAAAGCCCAGCACTCAAGTATATAAAATATGTCAAACTTTATTGGTATACATTAAAAATATATAGAAAATACAAAGAGAGTGTGTACCCTCCAGCAGAACTGACTAACGCGTTTCGGCTGGGAAAGCCGTACTCATAGTCATTAAAACAAGTTAATACACACCGGCTTAAATATCCAGTGCTCAAATTTCATTGGAGAATGTGTTGATCAATATTTAAAGGGACAGGGTTAGTATATACAGTTTCATCTTACAGATTCTAACATTCAGTATAAACAATTCATTAGCCCTATTCACAAGATGTTCAATGCACATGCAATTTTCAGTGAAAATTAATAAATATACCACATATACTATTAATTAAATAGTGTTAACAATCAAATTGATCAAATACAAAAAACAATAATAACAAATAATAATATTCCTATAGCCTATAAACACATATGCTTAGAACATGGAGCTAACCTTAAATCTTCATAACTGATGGCTTTTAGAAAGATATTAGAAATAAATTCTAGCTTCGTATTTATTTGTTATATCACTATTCTCTATCTAGAAAACAAAACCTGAGTTGTGTAGCATGTCTAAGATATTCCTATAGCCTATACACACATAAGCTTAGAACATGGAGCTGACCTTATAACTTCATAACTGATGATTTTTGGAAGGATATAGAAATAAATTCTAACTTTGTATCTATTTGTTATATCACCATTTTCTACCTAAGAAACATAACCTGTGTTAAGTAGCATGCCTAAGATATTTAGCTCATACATACTATATCTCTAAATGGATAGTGAATACTAGGCGGACTAGATCATGGGTTGGTGGGAGCGGTCCCATGTCTATGCGGGTGGGAACCCCTTCAGGCTGGAAATTAAGTTGTACCTCCGTTTCATAGATGACCTTTGGTTCATCTGGAAGGGAGATAGCACAATGGCAGGCAAATTTGTGGATTATCTGGGGCATAATGAAGTGAACTTGCGCTTCACATTTGAGTACAATGCAAAGATGGTAAACTATCTTGATTTGGAGCTGAAAGGTTGGCCATCAGGAAAAGTTACCTCACAGGTATATAGGAAACCTGATATATAGTGATATAACAAATAAATACGAAGCTAGAATTTATTTCTAATATCTTTCTAAAAACCATCAGTTATGAAGATTTAAGGTTAGCTCCATGTTCTAAGCTTATGTGTTTATAGGCTATAGGAATATTATTATTTGTTATTATTGTTTTTTGTATTTGATCAATTTGATTGTTATCACTATTTAATTAATAGTATATGTGGTATATTTATTAATTTTCACTGAAAATTGCATGTGCATTGAACATCTTGTGAATAGGGCTAATGAATTGTTTATACTGAATGTTAGAATCTGTAAGATGAAACTATATATACTAACCCTGTCCCTTTAAATATTGATCAACACATCCTCCAATGAAATTTGAGCACTGGATATTTAAGCCGGTGTGTATTAACTTGTTTTAATGACTATGAGTACGGCTTTCCCAGCCGAAACGCGTTAGTCAGTTCTGCTGGAGGGTACACCCTCTCTTTGTATTTTCTATATATTTTTAATGTATACCAATAAAGTTTGACATATTTTATATACTTGAGTGCTGGGCTTTGTTCCTGCTTTTTTGGCAATCTCTGGCAAGCATTAAGCTAGATTAAAAGCAAAATGGAAGAGCAAGTTTTATTCTAGCTGTGCATGGCATAATAGTTCTGTTGCATTTACACTTGTATCTTGTATATGTATGTGAATCTTTTAAAAATTCCATTGCATTTTATATTTCTTCAATGTAAAATTAAACTGAAAACTTACAGCTTCAGTTTCCGAGACAGCTTCATTATTTTTATGGCTCTGATAAGCAAATTTCTCCAGATTTGAGAGAAAATATTGTGCAGACTTCAAGACATAAGGGGCGCAATTACATATATAGTGCAGGCTTCAGCGCAAGCACTGCAACCCGTGCCGCCTGTATTTTCATCTCGCACATCGGGCTATTACATATACGGCACAGGCAGTTGATAAAGTGCCGTAAGTAGGATAAGCTAGCGATGTTCAGAAATTAGTGTAAATACAAATTTCTGGAGTCGCCAGTGACGTACGGCACTTTAGAAACTGCCGGCGCCTAAGAAAAGTAAAGAAAATAACAAATCTCCCGTAAAAGTCTAACATGCCTCCAAAAAATAAGCCTGACATGTAAAAAACCCTATATCTGCAATCCCCCTCTCACTATTAATAATAAATGTATTAACCCCTAGACCGACAACCCCCCACAACGCAATAAGCCTAATTAAACTATTAACCCCTATATCTGCCATCAAACCCACACCGCAAGTAATAACTAAATCATTAACTCCTAAATCCGCCAACCCCAACATCGCAAACTACCTATTAAAACTATTAACCCTTAATCCTCCATTAACCCACAACGCAATAAACCCATTAAAACTATTAACTCATAATCCGCCATTAACCCACAATGCAATAAACCCATTAAAACTATTAAACTTCACCGCCTGGAACAGGACCTTCTCCACCGGCCTTCAGGGCAGGTGAGTACCACTTGGGGGTTAGACTTAGGGTTTTTTAAAGGATTTTTGGGGGGTTATTTTATTTAGATTAGGGATGGGCTTTTCTTAAACGAGCTGTTAATCTTAATGTCCTTTTAAGGGCAGCAAAAGAGCTAAATGCCCTTTTAAGTGCAATGCCCATAAAAATGCCCTTTTCAGGGCAACGGGTAGTTTAGTTTTTTTAGTGTTAGGTGCTTTTATTTTGGGGGGTTTGGTGGGTGGGGGTTTTACTGTTGGGGGGTTGTGTATTTTCTTGTAAAAAAGCTGAGTATCTTGGGGCAATGCCCTGCAAAAAGCACCTTTTAAGGGCTACTGGTAGTTTATTAGAGTAGTGGGTGTTTTTATTTGGGGGGGGGGGGGCTTTTTTATTTTCATAGGGATTAGCTATAATTTTTGTAAAATTTGGTAATTTTCTTTTTTATTTTCTGTAATCTTTGATCAGACTGTCCCTTTAATTTATACTTAGTTTATTTGTATTTTTAAAGTAGTGTTAGGTTTTTTTAATTTAATAGTAACTTTAGTATTTTGTAAATGAGGTAATTTGGGTTCATTTAGAGTGTGTTAGGTTAGGGGTGTTAATTTGGGAGGTAGGTTAGGGGGGTTAGTGTTTAACTATTTTCCTTGTGGGTTATTGGTGGATTAGGGGTTAATAGATAGATTAGATTGCGTTGTGGGTTATTTGCAGATTAGGGGTTAATAGATAGATTAGATTGTGTTGTGGGTTATTGGTGGATTAGGGGTTAATAGATAGATTAGATTGCGTTGTGGGTTATTGGCAGATTAGGGGTTAATAGTTTAATTAAGCATATTGCGTTGTGGGGTGGTTGCAGGTTTAGGGATTAAAACTTTTATTAGTTGCAGTGTAGGTTTGATGGCGGATATAGGGGTTAATACACTTTATTAGTGATTGTGGTGGGGGATAGCAGTTGACAGGTAGATAGATATTGCGCATTCATTAGGTGTTTATATTTTACAGGCAGTTACGGGAGTTACGGTGCTCCCATACTCAGCGCAAGCCCTGCTGCGGCTGCCTTTTTTGGCAAGGTGAAAATGGAGTAAAATGTTTCCATTTTGGCCACGTAAGTCCTTGCTCTGAATATTGGATACCGATTTGCGACACAATTCCATGTTAGCTTATGGGAGTAAAAATTGCGGACGACTGGTGAAATATACGCTCTGCATTTATATGCGGCGCGGTATATGTAATAGCAAAATTGCGTAAACCCGGCAGCGCCGGCTTTTGTGGGTGACGCCGTAAATGTAATGGAGCCTGAGATATGCATTCCATAAAAATATAAGGTAAACTGAAATGTTTTCACTACAATTTAACTTGGATTTGCCAGTAGTTTATTATCAGTTTTATAAGTGTATTTTGAATTTTGAATAAACTTCACCTACATGCAGCTGGTGAGATAATTTAGTGAGATCAGCTTGTTTAAAATGCTTGAAGAAATTCACAAAATAATGAGAGCTTCAGGGATCTGTCCCTCCTCACTTTCTGTTGCTCTGTTTTATAATAGAGAAAATACAAAGTGCAATGTAATTTTTAAAACATACACATAAATATACAAAGTATGACCCTTCTTTCAAAATATAATCAGAATTTCTAAAATCACTGCTGCACAAAGTGTAAGTGTAATAAATCTCTCTGGTTATGCAGTGCTATATTGCATTGGTATTTTGTCTCTTTCTCATGCATAAATAAAGAGAAAGCCCCTTAGACAAGTATAGCAAAATGTGCCTTAGAATCATGTGATATATTGCAGTGCTGGAGGGTTCCAAGTTTAGCCCCTTTGAAGTGTCCACTACAATTTCTCTACAAGGAGAAAAATCTTATATTATCAGTCCTTAATATTTCTGTTTCTATATTTAAATTTATATCAGATTAATTTATCAGTGGAGTTTTCCTCTCTAATCTCCAGTTCATAGTGTTTGGTGCCTGAGGCCATTTTAGGCTGTATTATAAAAGATTTCATCTGACCCACAAGATAAACAAATTCATTAAGCTTTTCTATATGTACTTTGTTTATTTGGAAAATTTTATTTTAATAGTACTTTGAGGCTGGAGTTTTTAGAGTTTCTGTTAAAAGGCCTGCATGGATTGTGCCTAGCTATCTATAATTTCGTCTTTGATAATAAAAATATGTGGTACATTCTTGAACCAGGTTAATTTCTAATCAATCTCTGGGAAGTTTAACTTGATAAAGTATATACAAATGTTTGTTTAAATTAAGACAAATTAAAATCATAATATTTTTCACATTCTTTGTAAATATGTTTTATTTCTGTTTAAAAATCATGTGGATTATGTGTTTAATAACATTTAAGGTTATGCTGGGCTTTATTTGAATCATACATGGTTTTGTATATAAGAGGTATCTTTTGATTGTCTCTTAGCAAATTAAGCATGATGGGCATAATGCCCTTGTTGTTTAAGGAGTTAATTAAAGCAGTATCTTGTTTAATATAAAACACCCATGGAAAGATTTTATCCTAACCTTCCATTAAGTGAAACACTTTAAGAGTCTTCTCATATAATTCTAAATGACCAATTATGGGCATTTTGAGATTTTTATAAAATGGTAATTTCTTATTTTAGAAATTTTCTTAACATCAAATACACCTCTACTTGGCTTACCAAATACATTACTTTTAGGTTTATAGGGATATGCTTTTGGAATTTCTGATTTATCACCAGACATGTGAGTTTCGTTTCGGCCAAATTTAGTTTTTGACTGAATTTTGGCTGATTCAGAGATTTGAATGCATCCAAATTTCCGAATCGGCACTATAACTAAAATCCTGAAAAAATACTGAAAATGAATAAATCAGTTTCCAAATTTTCGGATCCATTCTTTATATATATTCAGAAGTTTTCATTGTTCTAATCTAAACCGCAGTTCCCCGACATCGCTGACACTAACTAAATCACTAAATAAAGCTATTAACCCCTAAATCGACTTTCCCCGACATCACCGACACTAACTAAACCTATTAACCCCTTAACCGCAGTTCCCAAACATCGCCAACACTAACTAAACCTATTAACCCCTAAATTGCAGTTCCCAAAAATCGCCAACACTAGCTAAACCTATTAACCCCTAAACCATAGTTTCCAAACATCACCTACACTAACTAAACCTATTAACCCCTAAACCGCAGTTCCCAAACATCCCCGACACTAAATAAACCTATTAACCCCAAAACCGCCATGCACCCACATTGCCAACAT
>NC_069502.1:474983288-475013288 GCF_027579735.1 Bombina bombina | reverse complement strand
CTAACCCTAACACTAACACCCCTCTAAGTTAAATATAATTTTAATCTAACGAAATTAATTAACTCTTCTTAAATAAATTATTCCTATTTAAAGATAAATACTTACCTGTAAAATAAATCCTAATATAGCTAAATATAAATTATATTTATATTATAGCTATTTTAGGATTAATATTTATTTTACAGGTAACTTTGTATTTATTTTACAATAGCTACAATAGCTATTAAATAGTTAAGAACTATTTAATAGCTAAAATAGTTAGAATAATTACAAATTTACCTTTAAAATAAATCCTAACCTAAGTTACAATTAAACCTAACACTACACTATCAATAAATAAATTAAATAAAATACCTATAATTATCTACAATTAAACCTAACACTACACTATCAATAAATAAATTAAATACAATTCCTACAAATAAATACAATGAAATAAACTAACTAAAGTACAAAAAATAAAAAAGAACTAAGTTACAAAAAATAAAAAAAATATTTACAAACATTAGAAATATATTACAACAATTTTAAACTAATTACACCTACTCTAAGCCCCCTAATAAAATAACAAAGCCCCCCAAAATAAAAAAATGCCCTACCCTATTCTAAATTACTAAAGTTCAAAGCTCTTTTACCTTACCAGCCCTGAACAGGGCCCTTTACGGGGCATGCCCCAAGAAGTTCAGCTCTTTTGCCTGTAAAAAAAAACATACAATACCCCCCCCCCAACATTACAACCCACCACCCACATACCCCTAATCTAACCCAAACCCCCCTTAAATAAACCGTTCCGATCAGCCAATAGAATGCAAGCTCAATCTGATTGGCTGATTGGATCAGCCAATCGGATTGAACTTGATTCTGATTGGCTGACTCCATCAGCCAATCAGAATTTTCCTACCTTAATTCCGATTGGCTGATAGAACCCTATCGGCCAATCGGAATTTGAGGGACGCCATCTTGGATGACGTCATTTAAAGGAACCGTCATTCGTCGTTCAGTCGTCGGCCAGGATGGATGTTCCGCGTCGGAGGTCTTCAGGATGCTGCCGCTCCGCTCCGGATGGATGACGATAGAAGAAGCCGCTTGGATGAAGACTTCAATCGGATGGAAGACCTCTTCTGCCCCGCTTGGATGAAGACTTCTACCGGATGGAGGACCTCTTCTTGCTCCGCTTGGATGAAGAATTTGGCTCGGCTGGGTGAAGACGACTCAAGGTAGGGAGATCTTCAGGGGCTTAGTGTTATGTTTATTTAAGGGGGGTTTGGGTTAGATTAGGGGTATGTGGGTGGTGGGTTGTAATGTTGGGGGGGGTATTGTATGTTTTTTTTTACAGGCAAAAGAGCTGAACTTCTTGGGGCATGCCCCGCAAAGGGCCCTGTTCAGGGCTGGTAAGGTAAAAGAGCTTTGAAATTTAGTAATTTAGAATAGGGTAGGGCATTTTTTTATTTTGGGGGGCTTTGTTATTTTATTAGGGGGCTTAGAGTAGGTGTAATTAGTTTAAAATTGTTGTAATATATTTCTAATGTTTGTAAATATTTTTTTATTTTTTGTAACTTAGTTCTTTTTTATTTTTTGTAATTTAGTTAGTTTATTTCATTGTATTTATTTGTAGGAATTGTATTTAATTTATTTATTGATAGTGTAGTGTTAGGTTTAATTGTAGATAATTATAGGTATTTTATTTAATTTATTTATTGATAGTGTAGTGTTAGGTTTAATTGTAACTTAGGTTAGGATTTATTTTACAGGTAAATTTGTAATTATTTTAACTATTTTAGCTATTAAATAGTTCTTAACTATTTAATAGCTATTGTACCTGGTTAAAATAAATACAAAGTTACCTGTAAAATAAATATTAATCCTAAAATAGCTATAATATCATTATAATTTATATTGTAGCTATATTAGGATTTACTTTACAGGTAAGTATTTAGCTTTAAATAGGAATAATTTATTTAAGAAGAGTTAATTAATTTCGTTAGATTTAAATTATATTTATGTTAGGGGGGTGTTAGTGTTAGGGTTAGACTTAGCTTTAGGGGTTAATACATTTATTAGAATAGCGGTGAGCTCCAGTCGGCAGATTAGGGGTTAATAATTGAAGTTAGGTGTCGGCGATATTAGGGAGGGCAGATTAGGGGTTAATACTATTTATTATAGGGTTAGTGAGGCGGATTAGGGGTTAATAACTTTATAATAATAGCGGTGCGGTCCGCTCGGCAGATTAGGGGTTAATAAGTGTAGGCAGGTGGAGGCGACGTTGTGGGGGGCAGATTAGGGGTTAATAAATATAATATAGGGGTCGGCGGTGTTAGGGGCAGCAGATTAGGGGTACATAGGGATAATGTAAGTAGCGGCGGTTTACGGAGGGGCAGATTAGGGGTTAAAAATAATATACAGGGGTCAGCGATAGCGGGGGTTGCAGAATAGGGGTTAATAAGTGTAAGGTTAGGGGTGTTTAGACTCGGGGTACATGTTAGAGTGTTAGGTGCAGACGTAGGAAGTGTTTCCCCATAGGAAACAATGGGGCTGCGTTAGGAGCTGAACGCAGCTTTTTTGCAGGTGTTAGTTTTTTTTTCAGCTCAAACAGCCCCATTGTTTCCTATGGGGGAATCGTGGACGAGCACGTTTTTGAGGCTGGCCACGTCCGTAAGCAACTCTGGTATCGAGAGTTGAAGTTGCGTTAAATATGCTATACGCTCCTTTTTTGGAGCCTAACGCAGCCATTCTGTGGACTCTCAATACCAGAGTTATTTTAAAGGTGCGGCCAGAAAAAAGCCAGCGTTAGATACGCGGGTCGTTACCGACAAAACTCTAAATCTAGCCGTTAGTTTTATACTAAGGGATCCCTAGTATGTGCAGTTTTATATTTGTATATTAAAGTATGTTTTGTATTTTGGCATATTCTGTCTTTTAATATTTGTGCAATTGTGCTTTCTGCCTAGACTTTTAGGAACCTCTTATTTGAGGTACCTACTTCCTTTTCATTTGCTTTATATATAATTTTTCTAGGATGCACCTGCTTTATATATGTATGTACAATATTTAGGAATGAGATGACTTCTTTTAAGTATTATTGTTTGAATAAATAATGTTACTATGTATAATTAGTTATCTTACATTGGATACTAATGACGTTAGAGACCATTGTAATATGTCACATATGTGTATCTTGGTGTAGATAATTAATACACCTCAAAATAAATATTCTTAGATAATTTGGAGGGCATAAGGTATAAAACATGGAGAAAAGACTATTCCCAATAATTAATTAAATTGTATCTTGAGTTTAATCCCTCTGGATATCTCATTCTTAATTTGAACATCCAGAAGATCTCTCTCTTGGCCAGGAGTCTTATGTCCCCACCCCTTTTGGGTACCTTTACCTGTTCAATTGCACACCACTTTAATCTATGTATTTTTCTGTTATGTTGTTCTACTAAGTGGCATACCAAAGGGGTAGTGGATTTGACCCGTGTTATGGTGGAAATGTGTTCACGGATCCTTGATTTGATATCTTGGACCCCACATGTCTGACACTTCAACAAATAAATAACCTGAGAAGACATGCAATTCATGCATGTTCTAATCTGAAACTCTTCTCCGGTTATAAAAGATGTGAAGGTTTTCATTTTTTCCAAGTATTCGCAGGGCCGACATTTTCTGTGACCACAGCTATACATGCCTCTACTACTCATCCATGTATTTGTGATTACTTGCTCAGATTTTAGTTGTGTTAGGGATAACAAAGAGCCCAAAGTTGGACATTTCCTGGAACTGCACCCGATTCCTTCTTTCACTAGAACAGCCAATTTGTCGTCTGCTGCTAAAATTGGAAAATGTTTCTGAACTATAGCAGCAATTTGCGGAAACTGAGCACTGTAATTTGTTTACAAAATGTACCCCCTTAAAAGTCTGATTTTGTTGTGATTTACCCTGTAAAAAAGACCCTCTGTGTCTACTTTCTACCTGCTTTCTTGCTTTAACAATTGTCTTGCGTGGGTATCCTCTTTCTCGTAATTTTTTCTCCAATTCCTTAGCCTAGGCGGATCAATTCACCCTTAGCCAGCCGCGGTATGTTTAGGGTGACAACTCTTGCCATGGAGCAAGGAATTACCACTAATGGGTTTCCAATAGACTTTTGTCAGAATCCTACCCTCTCTAGAGCCAATCAATGTGAGTTCTAGATAATTAATCTGAGTAGGGTGCTGTTCATACTTAAATCTAAGGCCAATTCCATTAGAATTTAGATGTTCCACAAATGCTCCAATGTTAAACTGATGATCACTCCATATGAACAGGAGTTCATCGATATACCTCCCGTAAATATAGATGTCCTCTATGAACGGGTTTCTATCTCCAAAGATGTGGTAGAACTCCCACCAACCTAAAAACAGGTTGGTGTACAATGGGGGATGAATAGTGAGACAGCGTCTACTGTAACTCAACTATATGTATCCCTCCATTTTTGTGTTTCCATCAGATTTAAGATGTGTTTGGTGTCTGTAATGTGTGATGGTAAAGAGTTTACAAGTGGCTGAAATATAGTATCTGGCCATTGGTATAGGTGTTCCAATAACAAACTGAAAATTGGATGACCCTGTATGTTTGTTAACATTTTATGGACCTTAGGTAAGTGGTGGAACAGGGGTATTCTTGGATTCTCCACATTAAGATATTCTGCTGTTTTAATGTCCAAGAACCCCTGTTCCATCCCATCATCCAAAATCTAATGCAGTTCCCTTCTGTAGATGATAGTGGGATCTCTTGGCAGTACTGTATATTTGTCTATGTTAGTGAGTTGTCTTAATACTTCCTCAACATAGTTGGATTTATTCAGAACCACCACTGTACCTCCCTAGTCCGCATTTTTTATTACATTGTCTGGATCATCTTGTAACTCTATCAGGGCTGCCCTATCTTTTCTTTTTCTTCAGTGGAAAATACTGTTGCTGTAAATCTTATAAGATTCTTCTCTATTCTATTGAAAAATGACTCAATTATTCCTCCCCTACTGTGCATTGGATCGAAATTTGATTTTGGCTTATGGGAAGTACCTTTATTTGTATTACCTTCATTGTTAAGTGTTTCAAACTGTAGTTTCTGTAACATTATGGTGTCACACATATCTTGGAAGGTTTGTCTGTTAGTACTGATGTCAGTTACCTGTATCCTGTTCTCATCTTGTGTTTGTTCAGTGTCTTCCTGGCCACAAAAGTGTTTCCTTAATGTTACATTTCTTATCAAGCGATTCACATCAATTATGGTCTGGAAGAAATTGAAATCAGTTGTGGGTGTAAAAGAAAGGCCATACCCCAATACTTTTAATTGTTCACACGTTAGCAGTTTATAAGTTAAACTAGTCCTAAAGCCCGTTCACACGGGCCATTTTTTGCAGTACAGCGGTCCCACCTCTTGCGCTCTCCCTCCCCCTCTCTCTTGCTCTCTCTCTCCCCCTCTCTGTTGAGCTCTCTCCCCCTCTCTTTTGCGCTCTCTCTCTCTCTCTCCTTCTCTCTTTTGCGTTCTCTCTCCCCCCTCTCTTTTGAGCTCTCTCCCCATCTCTTTTGAGCTCTCTCTCTCCCCCCTCTCTTTTGCGCTCTCTCTCTCCCCCTCTCTTTTGCGCTCTCTCTCTCCCCCCTCACTTTTGTGCTCTCTCTCTCCCCCTCTATTTTGCACTCTCTCTCTCTCTCCCCCTCTCTTTTGCGCTCTCTCTCTCTTCCCCTCTCTTTTGCGCTCTCTCCCCCTCTCTTTTGCTCTCTCTCTCTCCCCCTCTCTTTTGCGCTCTCTCTCTCTTCCATCTCTTTTGCACTCTCTTTCTCCCCCATCTCTTTTGCGCTCTCTCCCCCTCTCTCTCTCCCCTCTCTTTTGCGCTCTCTCTCCCCCTCTCTTTTGTGCTCTCTCTCCCCTCTCTTTTGCACTCTCTCTCCCACCCTTTCTTTTGCGCTCTCTTTCCCCCTCTCTTTTGCGCTCTCTCACCCCCTCTCTTTTGTGCTCTCTCCCCCTCTCTTTTGCGCTCTCTCTCTCTCCACCCTCTCTTTTGCTCTCTCTCTCTCCCCTCTCTTTTGCGCTCTCTCCCCCTCTCTTTTGCTGTCTCTCTCCCCCTCTCTTTTGCTGTCTCTCTCCCCCTCTCTATTTTGCTGTCTCTATCCCCCCTCTCGTTTGCTGTCTCTCCCCCCCCTCTCTTTCTCTCTCTCTCCCCCCTCTCTTTTGTGCTCTCTCTCTCCCCCTCTATTTTGCGCTCTCTCTTTCTCTCTCCCCCTCTCTTTTGCACTCTCTCTCTTCCCCTCTCTTTTGCGCTCTCTCTCTCCCCCTCTCTTTTGCGCTCTCTCTCTCCCCCTCTCTTTTGCGCTCTCTCTCTCTTCCATCTCTTTTGCACTCTCTTTCTCCCCCATCTCTTTTGCGCTCTCTCCCCCTCTCTCTCTCCCCTCTCTTTTGCGCTCTCTCTCCCCCTCTCTTTTGTACTCTCTCTCCCCTCTCTTTTGCACTCTCTCTCCCACCCTTTCTTTTGCGCTCTCTTTCCCCCTCTCTTTTGCGCTCTATCACCCCCTCTCTTTTGCGCTCTCTCCCCCTCTCTTTTGCGCTCTCTCTCTCCACCCTCTCTTTTGCTCTCTCTCTCCCCCCTCTCTTTTGCGCTCTCTCCCCCTCTCTTTTGCTGTCTCTCTCCCCCTCTCTTTTGCTGTCTCTCTCCCCCTCTCTATTTTGCTGTCTCTATCCCCCCTCTCTTTTGCTGTCTCTCTCCCCCCTATCTTTCTCTCTCTCTTCCCCCCTCTCTTTTGCGCTTACTCCCCCTCTCTTTTGCGCTCTCTCTCCCATCTCTCTTTTGCGCTCTCCCCCCTCTCTTTTACGCTCTTCCCCCCTCTCTTTTGTGCTCTCTCCCCCCTCTCTTTTGCGCTCTCTCCCCCCTCTCTTTTGCGCTCTCTCTCCCCCCTCTCTTTTGCGCTCTCTCCCCCTCTCTTTTGCTGTCTCTCTCCCCCTCTCTCTTTTGCGCTCTCTCCCCCTCTCTTTTGCTGTCTCTCTCTCCCCCTCTCTTTTGCACTCTCTCTCCCCCCTCTTTTGCGCTCTCTCCCCCCTCTCTTTTGCGCTCACTCTCCTCCCTCCCTTTTGCACTCTTCCCCCCTCCTCTTTTGCGCTCTCTCCCCCTCTCTCTTTTGCTGTCTCTCTCCCCCTCTCTTTTGCTGTCTCTCTCCCCTTCTTTCTTTTGCTGTCTCTCTCCCCTTCTCTCTTTTGCTGTCTCCCTCCTCTCTTTTGCTGTCTCCCCCCCTCTCTTTTGCTGTCTCTCTCCCCCCTCTCTTTTGCTGTCTCTCTCCCCTTCTCTCTTTTGCTGTCTCTCTCCCTTCTCTATTTTGCTGTCTCTCTCCCCCCTCTCTTTTGCTGTCTCTCTCTCTCTCTCTCTCTATCTCTCTCCCATCTTCCATCTATCGCGCAATCCCCTCCATGCCCGGCCACGCCCCCATTCATGCCCACTTATGCCGCGGTGCAGATCTTCAGTTAGGGACTCAAAGGCCAGGTGTGTTTGTCCTCGTGCTGTCTCTACTGCGCATGACAGCTTCGGACAAAGACACTTGGCCTTTTATTATATAGGATTAATTACATTTCCTACTTGTATTTGCTTGGTGTTCTCGACCCTCTCAACTAATACCTCTCCTGTGATTTGTGTATCTCTGTAGGAACTGACATTAGTCCTGTGTCCAAGGGAAAAACCTGATCTAGGTCTGTAACTACTGAACCCTGTGTAGTAGTACTTATCGTAGGCTTATATCTTGTAACCCCTTGATTTTTATTTTCTTTTATTCTGATCACTTGTGGGTGTTTAGTTGTAGGATTAACTGAAGTATTCTTTAAAATCCCTGCATGTGTGACATGTCCTCATTACCTAATGACCTTTCGTCTGAAGAATAATCTACCTTACTTTCAGAGAAAGAGACTGAATGTGCTTGTTCATAGACAGTAATTACATGGTATAAATAAAGTTGGAAAAAACAGAATATCCGCAACATTGATGACTCTTATTTATCAACAGTCCGATGCTGATTGCTCCATACTTGACGCGTGTGTTTTTGACAGACTTTTTAATAAATAAGGCCGTCGTATGTAGATTCGCAGCAGTGATGTCTGGCAAGCGTATTGACTCCAGCGAATGCGTCGAGATTGACGAAATGATAAATAGGCCCCTATGACTGAATAACTGCAATTTACCATAGATAAAGCTACGGCGAAACGCATCTGATGACGCAAATTGGGGGTCGGAGGTAACAGCATCGAGTACATAGTACTACTTTGACATCACCAAGGTCTGTGAATTTACTTTTTAAATACTTTTTTACAAATAAAAGCTATGTTTTACCACTGAGGACTTGGTCACAGGAATTATTTTCTTGCATATGTCAGAGCACTAACTCAATTAGCGCTATTTAAAGCGTGAATTACTAAAAAGCCATATTTATAAAATCCTGCCTCCCAAACACATTTTGAATATTAGTGAAATAAAACACCGGATGCAGAGAGCTGCATCTGGTGCATCCTCCAGTTCTCTTAATATATCTGTGCTTTTTAAGGGTTAAGCACAGACAGATTTTGTAACAACAGCTAAAGAAGGGAGTAACCATAAACTGTAATAGTCTAAACATAGCCAAAATAGTGAAGGAAGTAGAGCAGAAATTACAAAATTGGAATGCACTGCCAGTGTCATTAACTGGCAGAGTTCATTTAATTAAAATATGTATTCTCCCTAGAGTGTTATATCCAATACAGTTATTACCTTTTATGCTTTCAAGATTAGACTTAAAACCACTAGATACAGCAGTTGGGAAATGTATTTGGAGAGAAAAAAAACTAGAATGTCACTTATTATACTACAAAGACCAGTTAGTAAAGGGGGTTTGGGATTACCAAACTTCCAAAAATATAACTGGGCGGCTTTACTACGAATAGGATTGGAATCGGTAGCAAAGACTGAATATTATATTCAAAACATAGATGTGCAGGGCTCTGTAAATTTATTTATAAAGTACGAGCAGGGGGGTAAATACTTTGCTATTCTCTATTCCTTCTATCTGGACTCAGGACTGTATAGCAGTGTTTATTATTCGACAACCTATGTCACTATTTCTTTAGTCACTTTATGTGTTATATAAGTAATTTCTCACAGCTTCAGTGGATGTACAGTTTTAGACAGTCTTATAATGTCTCCCCCTGCAGAATTTAGTGGTCGCCTTCTATATCCTCGCTCTCACTGCTCTATTCGGCTCCCAATGGAGCGGGGCTCCCTTTGGGGAGCAAAAAGGACTTACTTTGCGGTACATTGAAAGTGTTTCACCTGTCATCCACCTCCACATCTAGCGGACGCTGCTCCAATTTATTGCTGCTATTTAGCTCTGCTTTACTTGTTTCGCTTGAGCAAAAACAGAGGACTCCTCCTGAGACTAGTCATTGGACGCTGCAATACCCCTCCTGCACCATCTCTGAAGCTTTGGATCCGGATAGCAAAACTCCTCCAGGTTTGCAATAGATTCAATAAACAAAAAGAGTAGATCCAGGCTTGTTCCAAAGTAAAGAAAAAAATGTTATTCCACAAAAACAAATAAATCAATACATTGGTATGTGTGTAAAACAACTCAGTCTTACGCGTTGCGGCTAACAAGTACGCCGTAATCATAGACCATACAAAGAATCTTTCACCTGCGGCTTAAATGTCCAGGTGATTAAACATTCCCACTTGCTTTTACTAAGACTCCTCCCATAGACAGAACACCTTTACAATATATTTACAATATAATCCGTTTTCTTTAAATCCCTCATTTATCTTTAATGCAGTCTTATTAAATATATCTTTATTTTTGACTAACCAATAAATAAACAAAGTTTATAAAACCAAGATTCTTCCTGCTATCATAGTTACAGAGAAATTGAGCAAGCACTGGTTATAACATGCTCACTGTCTTATTTAAAGAGATAGTAAAGTCTAAATTAAACTTTCCTGATTTAGATAGGGCATGTAATTTTAATCAACTTTCTAAAATACTTTTATTATCAAATTTGCTTTGTTCTCTTGTTATTCTTAGTTGAAAGCTAAACATAGGTAGGCTCATATGCTAATTTCTAAGCCCTTGAAGGCTGCCTCTGCTTATGACAGTTTTTCAGAGCTAGAGGGTGTTAGTTCATGTGTTTCATATAGATAACACTATGCTCATGCATGTGAAGTTATTTAAGAGTCAGCACTAATAACCTGAAATGCAAGTCTGTCAAAAGAACTGAGGCAGTCAGCAGAAACTTACATACAAGGTAATTACAGAGGTAAAAAGTATATTTCTATAACAGTGTTGGTTATGCAAAAGTGGGGAATGGCAAATAAAGGGATTATCTATCTTTTTAAACAATAACATTTTTGGTGTTTACTATCCCTTTAATGTTTGCAACACTTAAGGAAATGGGTAAAGAAATATATTATAACCCACTGTTCCGTGATATAATCTTAACGTGGCACAAGCTGAATAAGATACTGGGAACACATTTCAGTGTCACCTTTTCTAACTATAAAGGGAAACCCTGCTTTTCCAGTGGGAGATGTATGTAAAATATTTGATAAGTGGGGCGATAAAGGGATAATAAATTTATCGGCCATAGTTAACAGGAAAAAAAAAAATCATGGCTACCATTACATATGCAGCGTCGCCCGCAAAATCCTCCGCCGCCAGATTTTACACGATTTTGGTATTACATATACGGCGTAGCATACAAGTTATGCGTGTATATTTCACCAGTCGCTCTCAATTATTACTCCCATAGGCTAACATAGAACCGCGTCACAAATCAGTATTCGATATCCAGCACAAGGACTTACGTGGCGAAAATGGAGAAATCTTACTCCATTTTTACCTCGCCATAAAAGGCAGCCACAGCAAGCCTTGCGCTGAGTATGGGAGCACCGTAACTCCCGAAAATGCCTGCAAAAATAAACTAACACCTAACGCATGCGCAATGTCTATCTACCTGTCAACTGCAATCCCCCACCGCAATAACTAATAAAGTCTATTAACCCCTAAACCGCCATTGCCCACAATGCAATAAACCTAATCAAGTATTAACCCCTAAACCGCCATAGCCCACAACGCAATAAAACTAACCCCTAACCTAACCCCCCCCAAATAAACTAAAATTACCTAATTTACAAAATACTAAAGTTACTATTAAATATAAAAAAATTTACACTACTTTTAAAATACAAATAAACTAAGTATAAATTAAAGGGGCAGTCTAATAAAAATTCAGGAGTAGACTGTCCCTTTAAGCAAGAATTACAGAAAATAAAAAATCTAAGATTACAGAAAATAATAAATACAATTACAAAATTTTAAATAAATTACACCTAATTCCTATGAAAATAAAAAAGCCCCCCAAAATAAAAACACCCCCTAATCTAATAAACTACCAGTAGCTCTTAAACTGACTTTTTGCAGGGCATTCCCCCAAGATAATCAGCTCTTTTGCCAAAAAAATACACACAGCCCCCCTACCAGTAAAACCCCCCACCCACCAAACCCCCCAAAAAAATACTAACACTAAAAATGCTAAACTACCCATTGCCCTGAAAAGGGCATTTGTTGGGCATTGCCCTTAAAAGGGCATTCAGCTCTTTTGCTGTCCACCCTATCTAAATAAAATAAATCCCCCCAAAAACCCCTTAAAAAACCCTAAGTCTAACCCCCAAGTGGTCCTCACCTGTCCTGAAGTTCAGCGGAGAAGGTCCTGTTCCAGGCGGTGAAGTCTTCTTTCAAGCAGCCACCTCTTCTTTCTTCTTCCAGAAACCAGCCGGCGTGGAGCGGAGGGCGGAGTTGAAGACCTGCGACTCTGGAACTGAAGACCGGCGACTCTGGAACTGAATACCGGCGACCGCAGAGCCATGGAGCATGGAGGATCCTCTTCATACGATCTCCGCTGTACACTGAATAGGAATTCAAGGTAAGCGATTAAAAATGGCGTCCCTTGAATACCTATTGGCTGATTTGAGCCTTCAAATTCAAATCAGCCAATCAGATGAGAACTTCTGAAATCCTATTGGCTGTCAAATCAGGGGAATTCAAATCAGGGGAATTCAAGGGACGCCATTTTTAATCGCGTACCTTGAATTCCTATTCAGTGTATGGCGGAGATCGTATGAAGGAGGATCCTCCACGCTCCATGGCTCCGCAGTCGCTGGTCTTCAGTTCCAGAGTCGCCGGTCTTCAGTTCCAGAGTCGCCGGTCTTCAACTCCAGTCCTGGAAGAAGAAAGAAGAGGGCGCCGCTTGGAAGAAGACTTCACCGCCTGGAACAGGACCTTCTCCGCTGAACTTCAGGATAGGTGAGGACCACTTGGTGGTTAGACTTAGGGCTTTTTAGGGTTTTTTGGGGGGGATTTACTTTATTTAGATAGGATGGGCAGCAAAAGAGCTGAATGCTCTTCAAAGGACAATGCCCAACAAATGCCCTTTTCAGGGCAATGGGTAGTTTAGCGTTTTTAGTGTTAGTATTTTTTTTGTGGGGGGTTTACTTGTAGGGGGGGTTGTGTGTATTTTTTTAAGTGCTACTGGTAGTTTATTAGATTAGGGGGTGTTTTTATTTTGGGGGGGCTTTTTTATTTTCATAGGGATTAGGTGTAATGTATTTAAAATTTTGTAATTTTATTTATTATTTTCTGTAATCTTAGATTTTTTTATTTTCTGTAATTCTTGCTTAAAAGGACAGTCTACTCCTGAATTTTGATTAGACTGCCCCTTTAATTTATACTTAGTTTATTTGTATTTTAAAAGTAGTGTACATTTTTTTATATTTAATAGTATCTTTACTATTTTGTAAATTAGGTAATTTTAGTTTATTCAGGGGGGTTTGGTTATGGGGGGATAGGTTAGGGGGGGTTAGGTTAGGGGTTAGGTATATTGCGTTGGGTGGGCTATGGCGGTTTAGGGGTTAATACTTGATTAGGTTTATTGCGTTGTGGGTTAATGGCGGATTAGGGGTTAATAGTTTTAATAGGTAGTTTGCGATGTTGGGGTTGGCGGATTTAGGGGTTAATAATTAAGTTATTACTTGCGGTGTGGGTTTGATGGGGGATATAGATGTTAATAGTTTAAATAGGCATATTGCGTTGTGGGGGGTTGTCAGTCTAGGGGTTAATACATTTAATATTAGTTATGAGAGGGGGTAATTGCGGGATATAGGGGTTTTACGTGTCAGGCTTATTTTTGGGAGGCGTGTTAGACTTTTACGGGAGATTTGTTATTTTCTTTACTTTTCTTAGGCGCCGGCAGTTTCTAAAGTGCTGTAAGTCACTGGCAACTCCAGAAATTTGTATTTACGCTCATTTCTGGATATCACTAGTTTATCAGACTTATTGCACTTTATGAACTGCCAGCGGGGTTTATGTAATACCCCGAAGTGCGAGGTGAAATTACAGACGGCACAGGTTCCCACGCTTGCGCCGAAACCTGCGCCGTATATTTGATTGTGCCCAATATCTTTTCAAGAATTTCAATAGGCAGTTGATATTCATGAATCAGAAAGGATATATTATGAGCAATTAAGACATTATGTCCTGTACATTGTTAAAATACAACAATTGGAAAAAGGATCATGTATTATCATGGGAAATTACAGAGAAACAGGAAATAAATACATTTTCTCTTTCTGCAGTAAATAAATGGATAATTAGTGAACAGCTACTGTACATATAGGAAAAGATAGATTTCGGAGTTAAATATAACATTACTTCTGTTAGAGATTAAATGTGCGGGTATAAAAAACTTGATTGTTAATACCATATGTTTAGCGAGAAAAATAATATTAATTGGGTGGACCACAAAAAAAAACCACCATCTATGGCATGTCTTAAAAATAATATAAAAAGACAAGGTATGATAGAACAATGTGATATGCTGTTCAATAAAACGAACCGTGTTTAACTGTTTAAGAAAAATTGAGATTTGTATATGAGGATATTTAGTAATGAAGAAACTTCTGATTTTTGGATTGTTCTTTTTGTAGGATAGTTTAAGTTTAAGTTAAGAGTATTGTAAAAATGTTATATGATTATGTTAGAACTAATGCTCAAATTGGAACAAAATCTTTCGTATTTCAATAATGTATAATGCATGCTTTGCATGAATTTTTGTATATATTATTTTTTGTATAATTGTTTTTTCTCAATAACAATTTATAAACTTAAAAAAAAAGAAAAGAAAACATCCTTTTATTTAATAGTGCTTAGGGCAAGATATATCAATTTGCAAGAGGACAGGATTTACGTGTTGTGAACCTGTCTGCATCTTATAGCAAATTGTGGGGTGATTGTGTTCCCCCTAATTATCATTGCACGAGGGAACACTCATGCAATAATGCCCCTTACCCTCACTTAACCGATTGTGTAAAAGTAGGGTTTGTCAATCACCCCTGTTGAGTAAATCCAGAGTGATTTTCATCCACCAGCTCCAGTTTGGCAGAGATGGTTTTTGAAGAAGCGGTTTCACAAATATCAGTTCCAGGCTCAAATGAGCAAGCCTGCAACCAATCAGGACATTAACCTTATAATAAATCTTGCCCTCAGTAGAAGGAACACAATAGTATATGGGGACTGCAAGGCCCCAGAATACTTTTAAAGCATTATGCCAGTTTAAACAAGATATGAAGACATATTATATAAAGGGGCAATAAACCCCTTGAGATTTTTATATAAAATGTTTAATTATATATAATAAAACAACTTTGCAATATCTTTTAATCATTTATTTTGCCAACTTTTCATGTAGTTTGGCTCTGAAAGTTTAGCAAATTCTATTTCCCAGAACTTAAAATGCACCCTGCTGACTTCTCAAGCCTAACACTGCTACATACTACATGTGTCCTTATTTGGCTTCATCATATAAAAAAAAGCAAAATAACACCTTTACGAAAGTGACTAGCCTTGTTGTCTGTAGGCTAAAGCAAAGATTGGCTCCTCCAAATAAGGCAAAGGGTGGGAGGAGTTTGGCTATTGAAAAATAATTGCACTAAAAAGGATGTTAATTTGTTTTAAAAAAATAAGACTGGGCCGATATGTTATTATCTTGCAGCAAAACAGAAATGCCTTGTACTTTTAAGGTGTTTACTGTCCCTTAAACATTTATTCATGAATTTTGTCATTTTCGTTTACATGAACATCTAAATATTTTAAAAACACAATATTTAAACAATTTTTTGCTGACACAAAGACAAAAAACTTGAAATGCCATGTCATAATCTTAAAATTTCTTGACATGGGGGCATGTCTGGACAGCGGCCGTGAAAGGATGCAAAATCAATAGGTGTGGATGAGAGACCGATAATCTGCGGATTATCATGCAAATAACACAACATCTACAGTGCAAAACAGAATATTCAGCTTCAGCATTTTTAGCTGCATCAAAAGTATAAAATCTTTGCTTTCTTGATGAATCCTGCACTCTGGCCTGGACTGCCGAAGGCCTTTGGGATGGCCTTATTACAAGCCCTCGGCAACCCCCTGGGTTACTCGGGTTGTGTAGTCAGCATCAGACTGCTAAAGATACCAAGTGGATGTGATCTCTTCGCTTGATACTAGCTGAGAAAAGTGCCTTATGAGGAATTTCAATGATATAGAGTCTAAAGAGACTGATTTGCTTAGGGTAATTGCACACCTGTAAGATGAGCATAATTGTAAATTGGAGAAACACATTATAGAGGAGCTTTGTGCTTACCATGCTTATCCTCATATCATTGGCCTGGATCCCAATTAAAGAGACACAGATCTTTCCCAGGTCAGTACAATGGAGATGATTTATACTACGCAAAAGTCTCTTGAACACAGCGGTGATACTGAGGGAGATGGAAACGCAGTTGGAAACGCAATAATTGCCCACCTTTTCAATGACGTATGATGTATATGCTTTATATATTTTCAAATGTACCCCTTTTTAGGCCTTTTCTTTATTAGTTTGTGCTTACCCTTCTGAGAAACACTTACTAGAGTTAAACCCAATTTCTAACTTGTTTATGCTTCCCACTTGGTTCACAAAATTTTAATTTAACTTGGTGTAAGGAAATGACCATATCTCATTTTATTTTTGCTCCTTAAGGGCTTGATTATGAGTGGTGCGCTCACTGTTGAGCTCAAGCAATAAGAATTTTATTGTGGCTCTTTGCACACATTGGAAGTAGCACATGTAATACAAGTTGAAATTAAATGTGTTCACTTGAACACACTTGAATTTAACACGCATCAGGATAGCGCAACTTCAGAGATCTGGTTAACTGCTATGTGAGTCTAAAAAGTTGCACAAAACACATCAAAAATACATTTAACTCATAATAACACTGTGTAATAGAAAAATAATTAAAAAAAATATTGCATAGAAAAATATAAAGGCTCAAAGATGCATATGTATATGTGTATATGTATTTAAAGACATATATACAGATATAAACACATAAATACATATGTATACATATATAGATGTATAGAAGTGCATTGGAGCCCTTTGCAATCAACTAGCTGAAAACACGAAAAATCCTTTTTATGCAATATTCATTTTTAATAAAATTTTTAACGATGTATTTACTGTAAATGTTTCCCATGCCAGTGTTCTTCACATAGAGGAACATGTTCTATTTTAAATAGATATTCGTATATACTGTGTATATATATATATATATATATCTATATACACACCTATATAATCATATTATCATTATGCTATAGTGTTTTTCCACTTTTCATGCTCCATTGAAGCCTATAGGAGAATACGTTAGCATTTTTGCAATATTTGAAGTTCGACTTTTTACGTGCGCCAGGTTAGCGCTCCTGCAAAAACTTTTTCTTTTACCGTGTAATATGCACACTATCTGAGGCATGCAATAAACATACTTCTAGCAAGTTTAAAGTGCAAGTGAGCCATAAATAGCACTCCACTCATAATCTATTGCTAAGTTGGCACTTTTATGTACCTTGAAAATAGACACAAGGGGGCCGAATTATCAATGTCTGTCCAACATGATACGCTGTAGCGTATCATGTCCGACAGACATCGCTGAATGCCGACAGCATACGTTGTCGACATTTAACATTGCACAAGCAGTTCTGGTGAACTGCTTGTGCAATGCCGCCCCCTGCAGATTTGCGGCCAATTGGCCGCTAGCAGGGGGTATCGATCAACCCATCATATAGGATCCACTTGGTACCATCTTTTCACAGGAAGATCTATGAGTGGCCTCCTTTCTTACAATCCTCCTGCAAACCATTCATTTTTTTTTTCTATCTTAGAGGTCCAAAGAGGTCTCATTTGATGTTGGAGGTTTACATAATACTGAGCCTGCAAAGTCCAAGAGTGAAAAATACAAAGTGACAGAAGGGCAGCTCCGATTCAGAATTTGTATTAGACACACAAAGAAAACCCTTTAATTGCGGGCAGTGTGTTACAACTACATAAGAGCCGCTGTTCTACTCATATTCGAGTGTAAGTTTATGTATGCACTTATACTTTGTGTGTCTAATAAATATTCTGAATCGGAGCTGCGCTTCTGTCACTTTGTATTTTTGATTAGAGTTACTGCCGGTAATCAGAAGGAAAGGAGACTGGTTGAAAGAAGCTGCACCAGATTCTATAGAAATACTTTACTTGATTCCTTTTATGGACTAACATTTTCTAATATATGGTCACGTTTGTGCACCTCATATTATTTATATTATTTTATGCAATTTATTATATTTTATCAGTCTTTAGTGCTGTCAACTTTTTATCTTATTGTAATATCCAAGAGTGGCCCATTCTAGTCCCTGTCTCTTACTACTTCTACCTCAATACATATTCATATTTAATGTGGTCCATGATTGGCTATTTTTCTCTATTTGAGGTAAACCTTTTGAGTTTTCTTGTATGGTTACTCTTAGAGGCTTCTAGCATAATCATTATATGAAAAAAATTAGGTAATCTGCTATTTTTTAATGTACACAACTGTTTATTTCACGTAATGTTACTTGGCTGGTTCCATGAATCTCCTAGTTGTATGTAAAGTGCTTATTTTGTTTTACATGTGTACATTGCATATTGCCTTATACATTACTTCAATAGAAATATAATAATATAAAAAAAAATCTTGACATTTGTATATAAAAACAGAAGCTAGAGATACATTTTCTGTCACTTTAATTGTTTGCAATGGGTATTTTTTTCTCATTAGCCATCAGTATTATGTATTATTACTAACAGGGTACAATTTATAGTTTGCCCTTCAAATAACCTTTTACTTTCTTACTATAATCATGTTAAATTATATATTGCCTTTAAACACACCATTACTATTCATATGTGAGTCAAATGTAAACTCATTATTTTTATTGTTAAATGTGTATTGTGAAGTAAACAGTCAACTAAAACAAAATAGACATTTAAAATTAGATAGTAAGAGATGCTGAGAGTTTCATTATGACTTTTCAATTATACAAAGAACAATCATGTTGTAATACTTATCACACACTGATTGCATGAGAAAGTATTTCTCATTTTCTGTCGGACTGTTTTTTTCTTACTTCTGCAATGCTCCAGTGGTTACATTCAGTCTTTCCTAAGTTTTCCCCCTCGAGCTAATGATTTTTATCTGTTGCTGTTTTGAACTTTCCTTAAATTAATTTTTTAATCTATCTGCTGTGTATTCCTTATCTGATGAAATATTCATTCTTGTTTTCTCCTTTATGTAATGTATCCCCCCTCTTTTGGAGAATATGTTAATTAAATGGAAAAAAACAGGTTATGCTTTCTGCCAATGCATGCACTTGATAGAATCTGAAAGCATAATCAGAGCACAGTCTTTTATTCACCAGCTTTATGATACACGCTAATTAGTGAACTGTTTTTAAGCACCAGGTGGCAATGTGTTGCAGAATTCTCTAAACAGAATTTATTTTTAAAGCATGGTATTTCTACAAGTTAGAAATGGGTATTGAAACTATGTTTAAGAAACTAATTTTTATCAGCTTTATCTCATGAAATATAGCAGTTATATTATTTTTCGCATGGGATTTTCTTTTAATAGGAATATTATGCCCTCATAGACAGGGGGGGGGGGGGGGATGTATACCTCTTTTTTTCCAGATAGAAGTCATTTCATGAATTACTCATGAACCTACAACTATTTTTAGATCATGGCTCTTTGTTCAGGTGTTGCTCTGTTTGTGAAAATATAGGAGTATCATTATTTTACCTGAATAGTCTAATTAATCTCATTAAGGTGATTGCTTAATTAGGCATCAATTGCACAGATTACAAAAGCGAATGTATTAGGAAACTGTTATTAAAGGGACAGTAGACTCAAAACAAAATCTCTCAGAATAAATAACCTTGCACAGCTAAAAAAATACATTAAATGCTAATGCATTATTCTTTAAACATTTAATTTGTGCTTTTTCTATTATCCAATAGTTTCTAACATGATTAAAAACTCCTGACCCTGAAATGCACACCAAAGTAATCGCTTGATCTGTGCAGGATCTCATTTATAAGTGTAGCTAATTAGCCTGTGCAAAGGAAATAAAATAAATATACTATAAGGCGTTATGTCCCTTGGTTTTCTGAGATAGAAAACAATACTGATTTTACTGACCAAATGTCATTTTAAAGGCTTATAAGATGTTTGTTTTGTGTCCATTTGTTTTTTTCAGTTTTTTTTTTTTTGCAAAGCTATGCTTTAGTGTAAGAATAAAAGACAGAAATGTAAAAATGACCTTACATATAAAGTTGTGCACACCTTAAAAATAAAAAGGTGTGCTTGTGTGCAAACTAAATTTATGCTCATAGGGTTAGTGTGAGTGAAGACCTGGGGGTAGATTTAAAAAGCAGTGGATGCTGCTTTCTGTCTCCGTAGTTTCCAGCTCGCCGGAAACTGAAGTAAGACCCCTGCTCCTTAACTTGTCCACCTAATTTTTAGGTGTCGGACTGCAATCATCCCAATCCGATCGGGATGATTGACACCCCCTGCTAATGGCTGATTGGCCACGAATGTGCAGGGGGCGGCATTGCACAAGCATTTCACAAGAAATATTTGTGCAATGTTAAATGCTGACAGCGTATGCTGTTGGCATTTATCAACATCGGGCGGACTTGATTCACTACAGCGATATGATAAATTGACCCCTAGTGTAAAATGTAAGGTGTAAAAAAAATTGCAGCAAGCACAACAGTACTTTAAAATAAAGTGTTACACTATCTATCTGATAAAAATTATTAATATAAATATTTTTTTTATAAGGGTTAAAAAGTATATGGTATATGACATGGTGTTTGACTGGAAAGGGCTATTATGTGTATGTGTAAATTGAGACATCTCTGATCCCTCAGACGTCACTGTCTCAAAAACCGTCATGAGTCTGTTATGGATATCCTGACATAGGCTCGGGAATACTTTGAGAATTTTTTTTTAGTAAACACCATTCGCCGCTGCATCCACAGATGCAAGTTATTGCTTTACTATCCAAAGCAGAAACTATGCATCAACACTGTCCAGAAGCGACACAAACTTCTCTGGGCTCAGTTTCATCTGAGATGGACAGTAACACAGTGAAATCGTATTTTGTGGTCCGACAAGTCAATATTTCAAATAGTTTTTGCAAAAAACAGCCATTGTGTTCTCCGGGCCAAAGAGGAAAAGAACCATCCAAGCTGTTATCAGTGTCAGGTCAAAAAGCCAGCGTCTGTCATGGTATGGGGATGTGTCAGTGCCCATGGACAGCTTGCACATTTGTTAGGTCACCATAAATGCAGAAAGATATGTATACATTTTGGAGCATCATATACTGCCATCCAGAAGTAGTTTTTTCCAGGGATGACCCTACATTTTCCAGCAGGACAACGCCAAACCACATTCATCACAGATTACAAGCGCATGGTTAAGTAAGCAGAGAGTGTAGGTGCTAGCATGGCCTGTCTACAGTCCTGACCTGTTTCCGATTGAGAATGTGTGGCACATTATGAAGTACAAAATAAGGCAAAAAAGGCCCCGTACAGTTGCACAGTTGAAGACATGCATAATGTTTAATGGGTGAAACTCTGCTTGCTAAACTAAACCAACTGGTGTCTTCAGTGCCCAAACGCTGAATAAGTGTTAGTAAAAGAAAAGGTAATATTACACAGTGAAAAAACAGTCAACTCTCCCAACTTTTTTGTTTGTGTCGCAGTCATTTACAAATGAGCAGTTTATGTTCACCGCTCACTTACAGACAGCACTGGTATTACGGGTTTTTAAAAACCAGACAAGAAGTGAGCGTTGAGCAAAATTTTGCTCATTACCGCACTCCAATACCAGCGTTGCTTAAGTTAGTGGTGAGCTGGTGTAACGTGTTCATGCACGATTTCCCCATAGGAATCAATGGGGAGAGCTGGCTGAAAAAAAGTCTAAGACCTGCAAAAAAGCAGCATAAAGCTCCTTAACGCAGCCCCATTGATTACTATGGGGAAATACATTTTATGTCTACACCTAACACCCTAACATGAACCCCGAGTCTAAACACCCCTAATCTTACACTTATTAACCCCTAATCTGCCGTCCCTGACATCGCTGACAACCCTACTCTAAAACCCACCCAATACCCCCTTAAAAAACCTAACCCCTTGAAGATCACCTTACCAGGAGAAATCTTCATCCAAGCCGGGTGATGTGGTCCTCCAGACGGGCAGGTCTTCATCCAGACGGCAATCAGCCAATAGGATTGAGCTGGCAATCTATTGACTGTTCCAATCAGCTAATAGAATGCAAGCTCAATCCTATTGGCTGATGCAATCAGCCAATAGGATTGATCTGGCATTCTATTGGCTGTTCCAATCAGCCAATAGAATGCAAGCTCAATCCTATTGGCTGATTGCATTTATTTAGTGATAGTAATTTTATTTAGATTTATTTAAATTATATTTTAGTTAAGGGGTGTTAGCGTTAGCAGGCAGCTTCTTAAAGGAACATTATACACTCGATTTTTTCTTTGCATAAATGTTTTGTAGATGATCCATTTATATAGCCCATACCGTTTTTTTTTAAATGTATAGTTTGCTTATTTTTAAATATCATTGCTATGATTTTCAGACTCCTAACCAAACCCCAAAGTTTTAGGAGAATACTGACATATACCTACTCCAGCTTGCTCCTGTTTGTGTAAAGAATCTTTTCATATGGAGAGGCAGGGGAAGGGGGGAGTGTCTATTTTTCCCACTTGCAATGGGCTTTCTAACTACCTTTTTAACAGAGCTAAATTGGGAGCTTCTAACTAAGTTTTTAAATGGTTTTATATTGGATTTTTATATAAGTGTCTGTGCATATTATTCTTTATAGTTGTGTCTATAACATGCAGTTATATGAAAATTGGTTTATACTGTCCCTTTAACTCCTGTTTCCGGTGAGTCCCTATATATATTTTGTATTTTTTGTATATAAGAACATATAGGGTGTCAGTATATGGCTGGGTTATAATAAAATATATTTAATAATTATTCTTTAAAACAAACCCCCAATAAAATAAATATATGAAACAATTAAAATCAATTCCTAAATTCTTCATATTAGTTAAATTTATAAACACATAAAATTTTATTTATTGGAACCAGATTATGAATCAAACTATACAAGCGTAAACTGTTACAATATTCTTTACAAAGCAAACCAAATATACCTTTAGAATTAACCGTATGCACTATTGAATTGCATTACATCACCACAATGAAATACCACAGTATGGGTCATTAACTTTCAAAACCAGTATAACTAAAATACTTAGCCTACAATTGATCCTATAGAACTCTAATTTAAAACATCAGAAATGATATATATTATTTGTGCAAACAACCAATTCCTATGCCAATTTATCTGAGCTGAAATAAACTCTTTAGCAGAAATAAGGCAAATTCTAATATATATATATATATATATATATATATATATATAACACACAGAGAAAACCCAGCACTCACTTACAAGCTCTCAGCTAAGATTTAAAAGCAAAACTGGAAAGGTTAGTCACTGCATCTGGCCAAATGGGACAAGCTCAGGTACCACGTCAAGGTCCTTTCCAATACCTGAGACCCTAAAACAGCCACACAATGCAAGCTTTCAAATCCAAACAAACTGCTTGTGGCTCTGGGGACAGCACAGCTTCCTGTGAGTGCCAGTGGCACCCAGGGCTGAGCATGTTGCAGGGTCATGGGATGTGTACCCGGTCCGGTATGACAGTGCAGTTCCCTTCCGTGTTTTGTATATGTCTAGGGTGGTTACATATTCCTGTGCACCCTTCCCTTGTTTTCAGTTTGTTTGGATTTGAAAGCTTGCATTGTGTGGCTGTTTTAGGGTCTCAGGTATTGGAAAGGACCTTGACGTGGTACCTGAGCTTGTCCCATTTGGCCAGATGCGGTGACTAATCTTTCCAGTTTTGCTTTTAAATCTTAGCTGAGAGCTTGTAAGTGAGTGCTGGGTTTTCTCTGTGTGTTGTATTAATTTGTTTTGTAATTTTCCCTATGGTTCTTGCACCCAGACCTGTCTGGGGTTAACTGCTTGTGGCTCTGGGGACAGCACAGCTTCCTGTGAGTGCCAGTGGCACCCAGGGCTGAGCATGTTGCAGGGTCATGGGATGTGTACACGGTCCGGTATGAGAGTGCAGTTCCCTTCCGTGTTTTTATATATATATATATATATATATATATATATATATATATATATATATATATAGCAAATAACTTAATACACACTACAGAATACACCGGAGAATACCCTAGAAAATACACCAGAATATGAAACACAAGCTTAAAATACTAATTGTGCTCTTTTAAATGTATCTGCTTCAAATAGACAGCAGCAACAATGAATGGATTTCTTGATACTTTACTAGGTCACCAGTTTGAGAATTCAGATAATATCCAAATATGTCTATCGTCATGTTTAGAGGAATTATGCACATTTGTAAGAGAAATAATCTTGATAGTCTCTTATCCACAAAGAGTGGTCACAACATATTTGTCTTGCAGAAAATTGTGTTTGAACACTGATCCTTATATAAGCAAAGATGGCAGCAAGCAGGATTGCAAAAGTAGTTACCAACCAAAAATGTTTCCACCAAGATCCATTCTCTCTCTGCAGGGAGTTTTTGTCTGAGACAAAACTCCTCCTCACTTCTTAATCATTCGATGGATTTGGATGCAACCTTTTCTCTGATTGGCTACTGGGAAATTTCATTTTCAACAGCCAAATGCCTTTTGGCTGTAATACTGGATTTAGACCATCAGGGGCAGCAGACAAAGACAGTTTCATTCAAATATTGCTGCAGTTCAATTATCTAATCTATAAAATGTTTATCAAATACACTATTTCTTTATATTAATAAACCTGTCTGCTCATAGGTTTAATATACATGGATCATATTTTGTCATTTTTCCTGATTATTTTAATATGAAACATCAGTATTATTTCTAACATCATATTATTATTATTATCTTAAAATCCATTTAAAGTTGCATTTGATTATTTTCTTATATTCATATAAAAACACAGCATATTTCATATTCAGTACACCTCTTTCTGAGTGCGTAAAACATATGACACAATTTATGGGACAACCACACGTGTATTTGTCAGATGTCTGAAAAATAAAAAGAAGATATTCACATTTAATATTAAACAAACAGACAATTTCATATGAATTTATTTGTATCCATTATTTATAGTCTGAGGCACATATTTAATGTTTGAAAACTATATATATGATTTGTCTAAACTTTGGTTCCTTAAGACTTCTATGTTTTAAAAAATACATAGGTTAAGACATGTTGAAATCTGGATTCTTAGGTTTTCAGCTTCCAATATTAACCTTCTTAGGCATAGACAATCTCCCAGATTCATGTATTCATATGTAATATGTTGTCTGTATATATACATATATATTCATTTGAGTATCTTAACTACATGAAAATTAGGCATAATTTCTTTATCTGAGATTTAGTTTCCCATGTCTGTAGGTAACAAGTTCAGATGCCTTATGTATATTTAGATCTCAGCAGGGACAATTTAACACTTAGATAATAGAGATCTAAATTGTTGGTCATCCTGGAAAGGTATCTCAAATTGTAGACCTTTTGGCTGCCTATCCACAGGGGTTAGTCAGTTTATTACCCATCTTGGGCATACACATTTTAGGGTTCCAAAATGCTAATATTTACTTTGAAGTAACTGCCTGATCTTTGAAATGACTGTCTGAACTAATGAGACCAAATGTTTCCCCTTTGTTCTTTCTAAGATAACTATGACAACAATTATTTTGATGAATGAGAGATAGGGACTGGTCTGTTAAAGTGACATCTGGAGTTTTACAAATAAAATGAATTATTTGGGTGTACACAACCATATACTGTATATATAAAATATATTATATATATATAAGCAGAGTCCTATGTAGGAATGCACACCGTATTTAAATAGCAACTGCCAGGGTGCAATGTCAAAAAGTATTTACTAAGCAAAAAAGGCAGCACTCACTGGTCTTGTCATATAAAAAATAACTTTTAATGGTACAAAAAGTTTAAAATATTGGGATATACATGACGTTTCGATGCCTAACTGGCATCTTTTTCAAATGTCCCAAAAGGTAGAAAAAAGTTATTCCGAAGTGGTAACACCAGCTATGTGGCATTCCCCATGAGAGCTTGAAAAATACTGGCTATGTGTGCTTAATATATACTGTTAGTAGTAGTTGACAACGAGGCTGTGCTCAGGTGGGAATAGTCTGTTTTGCGCCGTACCGATTGATACAATTCCCACCCACAGAGCTTCTCATATGTTAGGCTGTTGTGTATTCAGCTGCATGGCTAATCTGCATAATTATGGGAGTTCCTTGGTTAGCGTATTGTGGCCAATCATCTGGCATTACTTCCCAGCGTCATAGTATACGCCCACTTGTCACGGCCGAAATCAGAATTCCCCAGTCAGAGAGCTGTTATTCTGTGTGTCACGATTATCGATGCCTCTGGCATAACAATGCCGTACACTTTACATGGAATCGCATCCCGCCGTCATCAGCTGTTGTGTGTGAGGCAGCACCTTTGCAGGTTCAGGAGTTGGGAGCTGTTGTGCAGAGGTGTCAGGTTCTGGGGTTAAAGTTGTGTTTTGCCTGTGTGAGTCTTTCCTTTTTGGCATAATTAACTCTGTAGTAACAGGCAGGAATACAGAGTTTTGTAATAACAGGCAGGATACTTGCATATGCTGTAGACTGGAACTCTGTAATAACAGGCAGGAGTGCAGATCTTTGTAATAACAGGCATAATACTTGCATATGCTGTAGACTGGAACTCTGTAATAACAGGCAGGAATGTAGATCTTTGTAATAACAGGCAGGATACTTGTATATGCTGTAGACTGAAAATCTATAATAACAGGCAGGAATGCAGATCTTGTAATAACAGGCAGGATACTTGCATATACTGTAGTCAGGAACTCTGTAGTAACAGGCAGGAATGCAGATCCTTGTAATAACAGGCAGGATACTTGCAAATGCTGTAGACTGGAACTCTGTAGTATCAAGTAACAAGCAAGCCAAAGTACTTGAGACAGTCCTTAGTAAATGGAGAATTAGCCAAGATCAATTGCCAGAAAGTCAATCCAAAAATGAAACACAGTGCCAAGGGAATATCCAGAAGAGTAGTCACAAAATGAAGCAGAAATCAGGCACCAGGAAACCCAACAAATCTGTATTCACTCAGGAAACAGGACCAGGGGGTCTGTCAGAGTATAACACTCAATGTCAAGGCCCAGAACTGCAAGCAAACCTCCCAAATATAGCAGGCTGCAAACAGAACAAACTAATATTTTTTGCCTGTCATCAAGCCATCTGGTGGCAAAGAGGTAAGACAACAGGCTGAGAAAGAACAGCAGCAGAAATAGAAACAGGTCCCAGATTCAATTCTAGACTGGATCGTGATATATATATATATATATATATATATATATATATATATATATATATATATATATAATACCGTCCAAAGTACAGTGTTACCCTCCTATGGGCATCTGCCTGGGTGCAAGCATGCAATGAATATTCCTGGACAAACGGATGCACTCTCAGGTCTTTTAGTGAAGAAAAATTAACAATCTTTTATGGAACATTTTCAGGGACTTCGTCCCCATCATCAGCATGCTCTCATGATGGGGAGGAAGTCCCTGAAAACGTTCCATTAAAGATTGTTAATTTTTCTTCACTAAAAGACCTGAGAGTGCATCCGTTTGTCCAGGAATATAAATATATATATATATATATATATATATATATATAATTTAATAATATTGACAGATAGCCTGACAATGGATTCAAATTGAAAAAGCTGTGCTCTTATTTTTATTTATTTTTTTAATTTTTTTATTGAGGTTTAATTTTGCGTTAGATAAACAACAAGAAAAAAAAAAGACATTTCAATCCTTACAGAGAAATTAGTTCAAATTAGCTATCCGTACAAGTTACACAACAGTTTGTCATGCAGAATACAATGTTTTGCTGGTACTCAGCGTTTTACAGGCTTTATATATCTGTTGTAAAGTGTCCATTATAAGCGTCCCAGTGTGGTGCCATATGGCATCTGCAAAACAGTCATTTTGGCTCATACAATATTGTATATATTGGTAATGAAAACAATGAAAAAGATTACACAGATATCATATATGGTTCTCAGAACACCCATGAGTTAATACATAAAGATGAAGTGGGCTTCTCATTCTGGCAAAAAGCGCTAGACATGTGCTAAATCTCTGTTTTTATATCCCTGGCCTGGACAGTCTGCTCTGGGCGTCGCTTACTTTTAGTCCACAGCTCTAATATAAGTTTGTGTGTGTCCATCGTACCCTGTTTTATGTGGTGGCATATTTCTAGTTGAATCAACGTATCTACCTGTCTTTGCCATTCGCCTATTGTAGGGGCTACTCGTGACTTCCAATGTTTGGGTATTAGTAACTTAGCGCTGTTCAGCATGATCAGTAACAGAGCTTTGGTTGCCTTATTAGTTGGCCTAGGGATCGAAAGACACAGCAGTGTTTTTGGGCTGTTTTGCAGTGGTTTCCCTAAGGTGTATTCTATATGGTTGAGTATTCCCACCCAGTAGTTATCTAACTTGGGGCAGTCCCACCAAAAGTGAGTTGGCGTTCCAACCCCTCCACAATCTCTCCAGCACTTGCCAGAGGCATGTTTGCTATTATTATTTATTTCATTAAAACTGGTCTCAGTGTCAGCGAGTTTTAATTTGTAGTACTATATCCTGCAATAGTTACACTCAAAATGGACCCGTTCAGTATACCCCTTATGCAAGGGCATTAAGCTTTTATGCTGTTTTATTGTTTCTCCAATAAAGTCAATTTTTGATCTAACGCCTGGAGGTCTCGCTGGTTTTTCCACAAATTACGTCTATATACCTTTCCCAGCTTGAGCCTTGGCGTACACCGGAGCAGCAGAGGTTGGATTGGTGTTGTTGATGTGACGTCATCACGCAAAGCAGGGAAGACCGCATCAGGAGGACAGCGTGTGCCACGGTTGGTAGCAAGAAACACGCTAACGCTGATACTCATCCGGCACTTGCATTGAAGAGGTTAGTGCACAGGAGGCCGGCGGAGATGGGATCCTCAGTACAGCTGGGATATACCGGATGATTACTCCACAACCGCATAGTGGGGCCACGATTACGGCACGACCTGTATGCTGCCGGGTGAGTCAGTTTACATATTCTTCCATCTTACCCACAACACTAAATAGCCTGGAGCTGCAAAGGGAGACGCTACTGTATATTTGTGTATACACTCAAAATATTATCTTGAAATATAAAAGAAATTGTAATGATAGCTAGTTAATTTATACAATATTACGGCTAGATTTAGAGTTGGGCGGTAGCCGTGAAAACCAGCGTTAGAGGCTCCTAACACTGGTTTTTACCGCCCTCTGGTATTTGGAGTCAGTCAGGAAAGGGTCTAACGCTCACTTTGCAGCCGTGACTTTTCCATACCGCAGATCCCCTTACGTCAATTGCGTATCCTATCTTTTCAATTAAATCTTTCTAACGCCGGTATTTAGAGTCGTGGCTGAAGTGAGCGTTAGAAATCTAACGACAAAACTCCAGCCGCAGAAAAAAACAGGAGTTAAGAGCTTTCTGGGCTAACGCCGGTTTATAAAGCTCTTAACTACTGTGCTCTAAAGTACACTAACACCCATAAAATACCTATGTACAGCTAAATCGAGGTCCCCCCACATCGCCGCAACTCTATTAAATTTTTTAACCCCTAATCTGCCGCTCCGTACACCGCCGCCAGCTAATTTATCCTTATGTACCCCTAATCTGCTGCCCCTAATGCCTACCTACATTTATTAACCCCTAATCTCCCAAGCGGACCTCACCGCTACTATAATAAAGTTTTTAACCCCTAATCCGCCTCACTCCCGCCTCAATAACCCCATAATAAATAGTATTAACCCCTAATCTGCCCTCCCTAACATCCCCGACACCTAACTTCAAGCATTAACCCCTAATCTGCCGACCGGAGCTCATCGCTATTCTAATAAATTTTTTAACCCCTAAAGCTAATTCTAACCCTAACACCCCTCTAACTTAAATATAATTTAAATCTAACTAAATAAATTAACTATTATTAAATAAATTAATCCTATTTAAAGCTAAATACTTACCTGTAAAATAAACCCTAATATAGCTACAATATAAATTATAATTATATTGCTGCTATTTTAGGATTAATATTTATTTTACAGGCAACTTTGTAATTATTTTAACCAGGTACAATAGCTATTAAATAGTTAATAACTATTTAATAGTTACCTAGTTAAAATAATTACAAAATTACCTGTAAAATAAATCCTAACCTAAGTTACAATTAAACCTAACACTACACTATCAATAAATAAATTAAATAAAATACCTACAATTACCTACAATTAAACCTAACACTACACTATCAATAAATTA